>NW_025799275.1:0-60163 GCF_021613505.1 Equus quagga
GTGTGTGTGTGTGTGTGTGTGTGTGTGTGTTGAGGGGAGTGTCTAGTGTTCGTTACATACTGGCCAGAGCCCTTGTTCTTGGCCACATGTGCTAACCTGGACCTTGGCCTCAGTGTCAGCCCATGGGTCCCAAACCCACTGTCTTATGGAGTGAGAAGAGGAATTGGTACTGTTTTAGGCCCTTTCAATTCTTCTGTTTGTCAGAAAATCACTCCAGAGGCCCAAAGTTGGGAATTGCCCTCTTAGAAAAACAGCTTCATCTCTTCTCCTACCTTGGATAGGGGCACTGGGTGCTTGGAATGGATGTGCAGTGACCTCCCACCCTCCTTGGTGGGGCTGTTGTGGGGTGTGAAGCTTGTGGGACCAGCCGTCCACAGACTCTTCTGCTGACCCTCAGCCGCCCACAACCATGCTGGCCTCAGTCCCTAGGTCAGCCCCTCTTTGCTCACTCATATCCCTCTGTCTAGAATGACAGTTTCCTCTCCCCGTTCCTTGCTCCCATCCCTGCCTGTTGAAATACTACCATCCTCCCTGAAGCCTCCTTCCAAGTCACGTGTTGCATGGATCCTGTCTGGTCCCAAAGGTTTGGAAATTGTCTCTACCATGTCTGACATTTTCAAATGCTTTGGATGTAACTAAGGCCACTGCCACAGTCTGTCCTGGATTAGTCATGAGTCCTCTCTGCTGGACTAACCTGGGGCTCCCTCAGGAGGGTGTTGGGGCTGTAGGAGGCCAGGACCAAGAAGACAAGTACCTGTCTCTGTGAAGGGTCTGGGCCGATCCCTCCCAAGGGAGCTCAGCAGACTGAGACCAAGAGCACAGAGGCTGCTGCAGGTCTTTCTGGTACTGGGTCCATGTGGAAGCAAGGATGGACATGATGACCTCCCATGACCCTGCTGATGACCTCTCATGACTCTCCCTGGCCCAGAAATCTGAAGTCGGGTCTTCCTCACCCCACCTGCAGCCTCACATTGCCTGAGGACCTGATGCAGCCTGCACTGTGGTGTGTGGGAGCTTCTCTCCTCCATGGGGGTACTCACCTCCTCAAAGCTTCTGCCTCCTTCCTTGGATCCAAGATTTTGGGTCAGAGATAGACTTACTGGTACTATGAACTCTTGTATCTCATCTCCTGGCCTAGATTCCTGGGTCTCTTGGTTCCCTTCCCAGTCAGCTCAGGTCAGCTGCTTTATCCCTGACCTCAAAGCAAAGTTCTGAGCTATAGGCTTGAGCATTATGAAGCAATGCTAGGAGCCTGTTGGATGGCGCATGGATAAGGGAGGAGTAGGGGGATCCATAATAAGGCTGTTTCTGACCTCTTTTCCCTCAGGCTGAGCAGAAAGCTGAGAGAGAAAAAGATGTCATCTCCTCACTGGCATCCCAGGTGATTGGTTATGGCTGGGCATCAATTTCAATCAGCCCAGGAGCAGTGACCCCCCCATTGACTCTTCCAATCACACTAGAGCAAGGAATTAAAAAAAAAAAAAAGGAAGGGAGCAGGGCTTTCAAAGCCTGTAATGAACCAGGTTTTGTCCTTTGTTGTTAGTGCCACTGAACCAATTCTGACTCCTAGAGGCCTCATGTGCGGCAGAGTGGATCTCTGCCTGGTCTTTTTTACACCATCCTCTCATCTTGTGGTGCTGTATCAGGCAATGCTCCACTGCTCTTCATCGGATTTTCACGGCCATTTTCTTTGTGAGTGGGTGGCCAGGTCCTTCTTCCTAGTCTGTGTTAGTCTGGAAGACCCACTGAAACTTGCTCACCATGGGTGACCTTGCTGCAATTTGAAATACTAGTGGCCTAGCTTTCAGCATCACGGCGACATGCACCTGCCACAATATGACAGCAAACAGATAGGTGGTGTGGTTGCCTGACTGGAAAACAAACCTGAGCTGTGGTAGTGAGAGTGCTGAATCTTAACCACTGGACCACCAGGGCTGACATTTTTGTCACAGGAATTTTACAAATCTTATTTCTTCTAATTCTTTCAAGAACTCTCTAGGGTAGGTATTATTATACCCATTTTTCAGGACACATAACTAATGTCCCAAACTGGTTGATAGCAGAGCAAAGCCTTAAATCCAACACTGGATGATTCCAGCATTCACATCTTACTCTTTACCATATGGACACTGAAGAACATGGAATCCTGGAATATTCCAATGGGAATATCCTCTATTTGTTCCTCTCCCAAGGACCCTGGTCTTCTAACTCAGGTGCCCCAACTTGGGATGAGCTCATCCTGGTGATGGATGGAGCAGTTGGTGGTTGAAAGAGAAGGTGTCACTTAAGTGGACAGTGTGGCCTTGGTGGGTAGGAGACATGGAATGTGCGAACTTGCACTCTGGTGCTAATGAGATGAAGAAATGCTTCTCTCTCTTGAGTCTTTTGAGAGTTTTTTTGTGGATTTTAGCATCCCTATCTTCAGACCAGCTCCCTTTAGCATTATTATTCATGACTCCATTCAACAGTTTTTAAATAAATTTCTCATTTAGACCTTCAACAATTCTATGAGGCAGAAATCCCCATTGTACAGATGGAACAATAAAATTCAGAGACGTTAAGTACCTCTCACATGTTCTCCGGATGGTAAGTGATGTAGGCATGATTTGGTTCCACAGGGGATCACTTCACTCATTTTGCCTTCTTCTCCCTCATGCCAGACATCCAACCAGTTCCTGTCTTCCGCTGGGTTATCCTTCATAATGCTTCTTGTATTCCATCCTCCTCTCATTCTTTTATTCCTATCTTCCACTTGCAGCTGCACCCTTTTATGTTTGAGCCAACAATCTATGAGGATTTCTCCACATCCTCTCCAACTCTTAGTATTTTTTGATTGTAGCTATCCTAATGTGGGTGAAGTTGTATTTCATTGTGGTTATGAGTTGTATTTCTTTATTAATGATGTTGAACATCTTTTCCTGTGCGTATTGACCATTTGTATACTTATTTGAAGAAATCTCTTCCTCAAATTCTCTCTTTTCATGCATGACCCCACCACTCCATTGAATCTGCTCTTGTCCAGGTTATCGGGAAACTCCAGGTTGTTGAATCCAGTGGTAGATTCTCAATCTTCATCTCCTGTGACCTCTCAGCAGCAATGGACCTATACTTCCTCGAAACACTGTTTTCACCTTGCGTTCCCCACTCGCCATTGTTTCCTCCTCCTCAGTAGTTGCCCCTTAGTTTCCTTTATCAATTTCTTTTCAATCTCTCCAACCTCTAAGTCTTGAAATTCCCAGGGTTCATACCCAGACCACCTCTCTTCACTAGCTGCACTCGTTCTCTATGATGTTATGGCCACGCGCTAATCCTCAGAACCTGTGACTTTATGACCTTATGTGGCAAAAGGGACTCACAGTCCCTCGCCTGGACTCCACATTATAAATTTCCAACTGTTAACTGGCCATCTCTACTCGCATGTATAACAGGTGTCTCCAGCTTCACATGTCTAAATTCAGACTCCCCAAACATGCTGCCCATACAGTTTCCCATCCCAAAAATGTCACCTCAATCCTTCCATTTTTTCTGGCTGCAAAGCATTGGTGTCGTCCTTGACTTCACTGTTTTTCTCATACCCTACACTCTATCAGCAAATACTGGTATCTTTTCATTCAACGTATATATTTAAATGTTTTTCATATATATATGTGTATTCATAACCTCGTACTACCTCCCTGGTCCACTAGAACCATCATTTCTCAACTGGATTATTGCAGTCGCTTCAGTCTCCCTACTTTTGTCTTAACTCTGTAATGTTTGTTTTCAAAAAGTCACCCAGAGTGATGTTTTCAAAACCTAAGTTGTGTCACATTACTCCTTAGTTCAGAACTTCCCGTGGATCCCCTTTCTCTGCAAGGCCCTGTACCATCTGACCTGACCTCTCTTGCTCCCCTCCTCCTTAATTCACTCTAGGACACTGGGCTTTTTGTCCTTCCTTCAATGCACCATGCATGCTCCTGCCTCAGGGCTTTTGCTCTGCCTAGAATTCTCTTGCCCCAGCTGTCTGCCTGTCTCATTTCCTGACCTCCTTCAGGTCTTTGTACAAACGTTATCTTCTCTGTAGGGTCTCCCCTGACCTCCCTATTTAAAGCTGCAAACTCCTCCAGGCGCCATCTTCCCTCCTCCAAGCTCTATTTTTCCTCATTGTTCTTCAAAAGGCTGTGAGTCAGGGGGCGTTTAATCTGGGCTGTAGTTTAAAGACCTTGGGAAGTGAGACTTCAAAGTGTAAACTGCAAATCCTATTATGCAAATCCCATTATTCTTCCCAGGAAACTGCAACACTGATACATTAATGAACTTGCTCCAGGTCACATAACTAGGAAGTGGCAGAGCTGGGATTAAATTTTGGAGTTGGATTCTAAAGCCCCCGATCTTGACAGCTGTACACTTGCTAAATAAGGTGTAGTCTGTCCGCATGGTGGAGTACTATAGACATAATAAGAAGGATAAATTGCATCTTTATATATATATTTTTTTTGAGGAAGATTAGCCCTGAGCTAACTGCTGTCAATCCTCCTCTTTTTGCTGAGGAAGCCTGGCCCTGAGTTTACATCCGTGCCCCTCTTCCTCCACTTTATATGTGGGACGTCTGCCACAGCATGGCTTGTCAAGCAGTGCCATGTCCGCACCCTGGATCCGAACCATTGAACCCTAGGCCGCTGAAGCTGAACGTGCGCACTTAAGCGTCTTTATATATTTAAGTGGGAAATTGCCCCTGGAATATTAAAAGACTCATGGGACAGTGTGTATAGTATTATCCTGTATTATAAATATATACAAACGTATGTTTATGTCGGCATAAAGGAAGTCTGAAACTGATATGTCAAGAAGTTAACAGTAGTTATATTCTGGAACCTGTCTCTTTTCCTGTATCATCAGATTCTCTATAGCACTTATTAGAAAAAGATTATTTATTAATGTTTTTGAGCAGGGCAGTGACATGAGCAGAGCTGTGTTTCAGACAGACAATGCCACCTATATGCCAACAGGAAGCTTATCATCTTAGAAAGTCGTTAAAGTATTTATGCTCATTTTCACTTTCTTTTGTGTTGAATTGATATCTTCAGAATCTTTACTGAAATAACCCCAGATGTCTATGGATCTGTCTACACAGTATAGGCAAAGTGAAAATTTTGGTCTAATTGATTCAAATGGACATTCCCTCTGACCCAGCTGACAACCCTGGCTGTTCATCCGGTCAACTGGAGAGATTCTAAGAACAGAAACTTGGACCCTATCCCCAAATTGGGGATCATCTGCATTTTAAAAACCCAATAGTTGATTCAGATGTATGATCTGGGTTGAGAACTGACACCTTTGGTCTACACGGAGGCTTCATTAAATTCAAGTGGGAATGTACACGGCAAGGAGACTGAGAGTTTGTCTTCCAAGAGGGTTCTCGGTGTGTGCTCAGCACGAGGTGCAGGAAATGTTGGTTGAGTGAAAGAATGAGTGAAAGACGAGACCCCACAGGTTGCAACTACTTTGATGTGCTCACCAAGGTTCAGATTCTGACATGCAGACCCTGAGCCTGAGCCCAGAAGCCCCATTTCATCCCTTGAACCTGTGTGATTTGCTTTGGAGATGCAAAATCTTGCCATCAAATGTCAAGAGACACTGATACGCACCACCAGAATGCTTATTTATTAATTTCCAGTAAGTGGCACACTTGCTAAATGGGCTGGATGGTCCTGTTAGCCTGAGCGGTGTGTCCTCTTCCAATGACAGGCCACACGGGAAACTACGGTGTCATTGGGCTACCCGAGGTGCCCTGAGTCAGGACAAGTGAGTAGACCCTGCTGGTGTGGATGCCAATGGCTTTCTAGTCTGAGCTCTTCATCTCCATGGTGGGACGTACCTGCCTGGGACATGGGATTCTCCAGCCCGCCTGACAGAACTGCATTTGTCTCTGTCACTCACCTCTCTTTATGCTCCATTTCTTATTAACCCTCCCCGGATTGACATATTTTCTTTGGTCACGTTCATTTGTGAGATGAAGTCTTGCCTTTGTTTCTGATCTTGACTCTCTGTACCTCTCCTGTGATCCAGATATGCGATGTTTCATTTAATCTCCAATGCCCCCTGCCTCAAAAAAACCCCCCAAAAACCCACCCACATATATTTCTCTCATTTCCCAGCTGTGGTGGAGGGAGTGGCGGGAGAGGACACCCCCTCAACACACCGCACACCACCAGTTGAACCACCAAACCACTTTTGCAAACAGACTCAGAAAGAAAAGCCGTGAACTGAGCAATGGGATTCCGTAGCTCTCAGGGCCGGAATCTTCACCTGATTTATCACAAGCCTTTCGGTGAGATCCTCTCATATTTACAACATCAGAACCACAATAACAACTAGATAAAGCTCTGAGAGAATGTAATAAAATTAATATCTATTCCATTTAAAAATCTTCATGAAATGGACATTTTCTAGAAAAATATGGATGGCTAAAATTGATCTACATGTGTGTGTAAAACTCAAAAAATCAGTACAGACAATATTGTAAAACTATCTGTCACCCTGAATGTGCTAAGCATGTCCAGCCCTCCCAGAGAGGGGTCCTGACTCTGGGTGACATGAGCTCTCCAGACCTAAAGAATCCTCAGTCCTTAATCCTCAAGTCCTCCTCCTCCCCTGCTTGGATTCTGATGACTAATTCAGCCTTCTGAACTCCTCAAGGCTGGGAAAGGGGGTGCCCACATACCAGTCCTGAATTAATGTCCTGGGTGATGCAGCAGTTTCCACATATTGGTCCAATTTCTGGACTTGCAAGTTTAAAGACTATGACGAGGGTGTGGCCATTCACTGGGGTGGGCAACTTTTGGTTGCACCACATCAAGTGCCTTAAAACATTCCCTGTCCCACCACATTCCCTGAGCCCGCCCATTCTCGTCCCTCCCCCATTCTCTGCTAGCCCATTTTCTTCACCCTTCCCAGCAGATCGCACTCACCCGTCGATGGACAGATGTTCTCCAGGTGTAAGGTTGCATTCTTCTCGTCCACAGAGTTGCTGACCACACAGGTGAGGTGGCCATTCAACTGGCCCAGGGGCAGGCTCAGGCTTAGATTCCTGGAGTTGGGGGCTGGCCCCAGTGTCTCTTTCTGCTCCAGCTCCCTGGGGAGGTCCTTGCTCAGCCAGGTCACTGCCAGGTTCTCTGTGGCTCCTGGGGTCCCACATTCCAGGCTGATGTTGCACCAGCCTGATGTGCCAGACGATGAATGAATCTGAATCTGGGGCTGGGGCATGGGCTCTGGGGCAAGGGGGGACAAAAGAGAAATTGACCCTCAGGACTGGAGGCCCCCCCAAGTACATCATCCACTCTCACTAAGGTGATGCAGCTGTGTGAGGTTTCTAACTGCAGCCCTGGGGAAGGAGCCTTCTCCCTCTGGCCCAAGGGGTTCTGACTCCAGCCCAGGGGCAGATGGCTGAGGCCCTCCCGTGCCCAGTGAAGCCTAGATGATTAAATAGACATGATGTACATGATAACCACACAATGATATGTACCCATGATAATCATACAGATGATAATAATTTTATATTCTTATATAGAATAACTACAACATGGGAGTGTTGAGAATACAGTGGAAAAACATGTTAAAGTTCCAGTTTTGTTCAGAGAAAGAAAAGGATATTGATTATCTTTAAATGTTGAAGTAAAAATTTAATTTCAGTAACCTGTAGGATAAAAATCCAAGGTGGTATGACTTCCAAACTACTAGAAAAGTTTGGGTCAAAGAAGAGTGAACTAATCAAATAAAGTCCAGAAAAAATAAAGAAAAAAGGTAAATAAAAAACATCAGGGGCCAGCCCTGTGGCCGAGTGGGTAAGTTCATGCGCTCTGCTTTGGCAGCCCAGAGTTTTGCTGGTTCATATCCTGGGCCCAGACTAGTACTGCTCTTCAAGCCATGCTGAGGCAGCGTCCCACCTAGCAGAAGGAGCAGGACCTACTACTAGAATATTCCGCCATGTACTGGGGGGCTTTGTGGAGAAGAAGGAAAAAACAAAAAAAGGATTGGCAAGAGATGTTAGCTCAGGTGCCAATCTTTGAAAGAAAAAAAAACAATACCCCCCCAAAAATTAAACAAGCTTTCAGGAGTAGGTCCATACCTGTATAAAAAATGAAATATCTTGGAATGCGTTATATCCCCCTGTTAAAAGCCAGGACTCAGACGAGGTAAACCCAGCAGCACACTATTTCCATTACCTAACGACACGGAAAGATCAAAAAGAAAGAGATGGGAAACAGTAGATGAAGAAAATGACTGCAGGTGTGGCAAGAGTCATTACAGACCAAACGAAATTTAAGATAAAAAACATTAAACAGGCCAATGATAGATATTTTAGATTAATATATACCTAACAACATGGTTTGGAAGTGGATAAATGTTATATAGCAAAACAAAACAAAATCAAAGCCAAAACACTGTTGGAAATTCAAGGAGAAATTTTCAAATCCACTATTACTCCAGTGGATTATTTTACTATGGTGGGTAGACTAGAGCAAAGGAAGAAATACAGGTAAAAGCAGCCAGTAACAGCCACGTGGCCAATCTGAGAGGTGGCCCATCCACACGCAGCCCCACTTCCCTCTCCGTCCTCGCTTCCTCTGCTGTGGAATCTAGAGAGCCAAAGTCTCGGTTTCGGTCTTTCTTGCAGCTGCATTGGTGCTGACCAGGGAAGTAGGGGGATCTGCTGGGGGAGGAAAGGTCTTCACTCCTGAAAAGACAGAACCCCAGACCGAGAAGGACCTTCCCCTTGTCCTTCTCTCCTTTGCTGCCTTTATTGTGGAGTGATGTCTGGAGCAAGAGCCACCTTGGGACCACGAGGCAACAAGCACGAGGACAGAAGTCTATGTGCTGAGGAGGGCAGAGCAGAAAGACAGAGTGAGGCTGGGTCCCCATAACAGTGCCGAGCAAATGGCCCAACACCAGCAAATGCCATCTCTTGACTTCTTGTTACATGAGAAAAGTGAATTTGCTTAAACCCTTGAAAATCAAGTTTTATGCTAATTCCAAACATATTCTTAAATTATATGCATAGATGACAATAAAAAAGGAGATTCGATCAGCAAAATTGAAAGTTGAATTTTTAAAAACAGGCCAATAAAAAGAGAAAATAGTGATATCCAACTCAAAAAC
Organism: Equus quagga; assembly: GCF_021613505.1. Classification (NCBI taxonomy): domain Eukaryota; kingdom Metazoa; phylum Chordata; class Mammalia; order Perissodactyla; family Equidae; genus Equus; species Equus quagga. The sequence goes on from NW_025799275.1 coordinate 9,139, forward strand.
AAAGCTACAATAAATATCACTAGCAATGAGCATTGGGGCTTAATTACAGATAAGATATTAAAAAAATTATAAGGAAATCCTGTGTACAACTATATGCCAATTAATTTGAAAATGTAAATGAAATAATGCTTTTCCAGGAGAGTGTAAATGATCAAAATTCTGTTAAGAGGCAGCAGCAAACCTGAATACACCCACAGCCTTAGAAGAAAGTAGAAAGGTGGACAATGATCTGTCCTTACAAAGAGCATGAAGTGCATATGGTTTCGGGGTGAGTGCTACCCAATGGCCAAGGAAAATGGAATTCCTGTGTTACAGACACTGTTTCAGAGCTTAGAAAAAGGCAAAACGTTTCTCAGGTCATTCTGAAAGGATGGTTGAACTTGAATGCTCACATCAGACAAGGAGAATACCAACACCAACACAAGACAAAACACACTTGCAAATCCATGGGTTAATGTCAGTGACAAACAGAGAACTTAAAATTCCTGAATTAAATATTAGCAAATACAGCCACACAATACATCATGATCAAGTTGGGTTTATTATAGGAATACAAAGTTAGTACAATCAGGAAATTTATTAATGTAATTTACTCCATTAGCAGACGAAAAGAAAACCACAGCTAGCCCTTATTGAGCAGGTATGCATTTCTAGTCACGGCTCCAAGGGTTTACATGGACTCATTTAATCCTCATGTTAACCCTCTGAAGTTACCTGGATCAGCTGTCAGTAGATTCATCTAGGCAGGGGAGGCAACCTTTTCTGTAAAGGGTCAGATAGCAAATATTTTAGGTTTCACCAGCCATATGGTCTCTGTCACAACTACAGAAGTTTGACGTTATAGCACGAAAGGAGCCAAACACAAGATGTTAATGAATGGATGTGACTGTGTTCCAATAAAACTTTATTTACAAGAACAGACACTGGGCTGGATTTGACCAATGGCATACAGTTTGACAGGCCCTGATCTAGGGCAGTTATTAAAAATACAAATGTGTGGGCCCTCCTCAAGACTGTTTGAACATGTGTCTGGGGAAAATTATATTTTAAGTAGCTGTTTAAAAGATCTGATTTAATGAACAGATAATAATTTAAATATAACACTAAATGGACTGTCTATTACAAAGTGTTATGAAATACAGACGGGTGTTTAGAAAGCTCATGCTCTTAGGTATTTAGAGTATTCACTCAATAATTGGTTTACACGAACCTTTATTCTGCTCTTTTCAAGAGGTGAAGGAATAGTACTCATGCTTGAATAATCAAAAATCCTAGAAAACATAGGTGTGTTTCTGTAGGTATCCTTTAAATATTGCTTAACTCTATCTGGTTAAAGGAATACAGTACTTCCTGAATGTCTGCAGCGAGCTGTAGAAAACACTGGGCAGATGCCAAGGAGAGCAGTGCACGGACCTTGCTCTCAAGAGGAGAGTGGACCACACACAAACAATGGTAGTGCAAGGCAGAGAGAAACACGATCTGCAGGAGAACTAGGAGAAAGAACTTTGAATCTTCAAAATGGAAATATTTGTTTAATACAGATCAGAAAATCATATTCTTAGGCCATGGCAGTTCTGAAAGCCATGAGGGAGAGAGAGGCTGTATTTGAGGCACAATATGTTTGGCTGGAAACAAGGCTGGAATGATGGCATCAGTTGGTGGAGGGCCTCTGATGCTGTGATGAGTACTTAGTCCTGCAGGCGATGGGGAGAGAACAAGTGTTGTTGGAAGACTGAACTTGGGCATTGATGGGATGTCAGGGAATGGAAAACAAGGCAAAAGGAAACCAGCTAGTAGCACTTCTTCTTTTGGCAACTTCTCTTCTGCTCCAACCTTGTGTTTTTGATATGATGTCACAGCACCTTAACCCTCATTACAGGGGAGGGCACAAGTCCCAGGCCTTGCCAATAGAATGTACTATTCCTCTGGCCAGTGAGCCATCTAGGGGCGGTCTTGCGACCCAAGCCCAGCCAACAAGGGTCCTTCCCTGGAATTTTCCATGTGGACTGCACCAGGAAAGTCCCTTTGCTCTCTGCTCCAGTGGGACCCATAGCTGCAGAAGGCCGTGTTCCCTACTGTGTGGAGAAGCCCAGGAGAATAAAGCTGACAGGAGGGAGAGAGAGAAAGAGAGACACTGAGAGCAAAGGTGAGGGACCACATGGCCCCTGACAGAGAGAAGAGAGCACCCATCAGCTTTCCTGTCCTTGAGCATGAGGGCCAGAGGAGCTCCTGTATTCATCTACTTCCTAGAGATCTATGTATCTTTACAATGAAAACCTCTTTATTAACCTAATTTGAGTAGGTTTCCGTGTCTTGCTGCCAAAAGAGATAGGATGAGACTGTACCAGTAGGATGCCACTGAGAAAGCTATGCAAGGAATTTATCAGCCAAGGAGGACAGAGACAAGATCAGGAATCAGGAGCTGGAGGCCAGGGGGGCAGCGGGTGTATTCTCCACCCTTCACCAATGGAAAACCCCAGGTTGGACAGTCAAGCCAGTCTCCCCAGTCTCTTCTCACAAGTTTCCCATCTCCCATGTTGGAGTCCCTCACCCCTCCCCTGCTCCCACTAGGTGAGGATTTGCTCGTTGTGCAGGGGAAACGTGTGAGATGGATGTCCCCTAGAGAGCCACCAGCATATGTCAAGGAGAAGAGAAAGGGCCTGGTGGGTGAGTGAAGGGTAGCTAATTTGGAGCATGGCCCATGAGGGAAAGTGTTGGGAAATGAGGCTGGAGAGGCAGGCAGGGACCAGATCCTGTGTGGGGTTGGACTTTTCCTGAGGGCCATTATCCTATGGGGGTGGGGACAAGAAGAATTCTTTGGTTTTAAGCAGGGGAATAACAGGAAGAGTACTGCATTTTTAAAAAGATCCAAATATGATCTGGTTGGAGGGTGATTTGGAAGGAGGAAGAGATGAGAGGCAGGAAGGCCCATTAGGAGGCTGCTGGGATCAGCCAAGCAGAGGAGACGGAGGGTGGAGGCAGAGAGGAACAATGGGCGAGAGCTCTGGCAGGTTGGATGCCCCTAGGCTCTGCTCCCCCTCCTCCCTTTTTGCTGCTTTCTCCACTGCACATCTGCCCAGGTTCTCTGCTTCCTGGGGCAGGGTAGTGGGCTCCTCATTGACCTGGGAACTCCAGGGCACAGTGGCTGGGTCTCCTTCTGTATCTGTGACTTGGACAGATCAGGACAGAGCTTTGCCCTGAGATCTCTCCAGTTGGACTTCAGGTCAATTGGTCTCAAAGTGTTTTACCTAATGACTCATCCTATCATCAATCTCCTTCTTGGTGTTTTTATTTCATCTTTCTGGTATTCTGTTTTGTTGTTTTGGGTCATTTAAGAATTTTTAAATCTGATTTTCAATCAACCAATTCAGGACATATTGGATATAACTACATATTCCTAGTAATCAATTTTGCAGTATTTTTATGATTGAAGAAAGGTTTTTTTATCCTTTTCAGTAGCTCCTTCTCTGTCCCCATTTCATGTACACTTTATACTTTCTAAAAAATTATAGCTAGTTTTTCCTGGGATGCAATTTTTAAAATCTAGTTTTATCTTTAGTGCGTCAGGAGAAATGCAAAAACTCCTAGAAAATGTTTTTTTTCTTTACCCGCTTCTAGTTTAACTTACTTTAGACAAAGTGGTTGTTGGAATGCCTGTGTGGGGCATGGTCCCTATAAACCTTACCATATAAACAGAGTCTGAAGGCTTCCTCCTGGGATTTTCCTGACCAGAACTTGATTTTCGCTGTGTACAGTCCACTCATTTCCATACTGAAATTTCTGATGATCAAGAAAGCCAGGTCTGTTAGGCTGAATCTGTGCCTGTATTTTTCTTCAAGGCCATACCATTCAGGATTAGAGGTATCAGGTTTCCAGGACACCAGGATCAAATCTCTCTCATCGCCAGAATCCCGAATCCACTCAATCTCTCAGATGTCAGGAGACGAGGAGGAGGTCAGTTGCAGCTGCACAGATCCCCCCACGGTCCTTTGCAACGTGCAGGATGAGCTGGGGTCTTTGACAGTCTGGGAATCTGGTGAGAGAACAGCTGAGATTGAGGAAAGGAAGAAGCAGGGCAAACACCACGCTGCATCTCCTCTCTGCTTTCACATCACATTAACTTTGTATTCATACAAAGAGAATTCTCTCTTTTTACGGACAGGGAAACAAAGCTGAGAGACAACTTGCCCAGGCCTTGGTCCTGCCTAGAACATGGCAGTTTGGATTTAAGCACGTGTCTGTCCCCCTCCCACACTCATGCTCTTTCCTTTTCTTGCAGCTTGCACCTAGCATGGTCTTTGGTCTCATTGCAGAAACAAGAAACTGAAAATATTAACGCTGCTAAACAATAATCCAGTTTCTCCATTAGTCTGTACACACCAGAAGAAAATCATTCCAGCTTTCTCTGTTGCCACCATTTTCCCCTTAACCCACTGAAGTGTGGCTTCTGGCCCATCACTCCTCTGAAATTGCTCTTGATTGGGTCACTAACAACTCCCTAAAATTAGCAAAGTCAATTGTCACTGGTCAGTCATAGTCTTTCAGGACCATCTTGTGGCATTTGACATGGGACTGTTCTCCCTTCCTTGATATTCTACCTATTTGATACAAATTTTTCCCCCTCTGGGCCCTCAGCCAGCCTTCACTCAGTAAATGCTTAATGAGCTTGGCACTGTTGACGTCGCTGGGGACACAGTGATGAACAAGCAGACCACGTCCCTGCACTCATGGAGCGTCCATTCTAGTGAGGGACACTGCTGAAAAAAGCATGGAAAACAAATGACTTCAGTTATAAGCGCTGTGAAGAAAATAAAAAGGATGTGGCACACATTTCATCTCTGTTGCCAGCCATCTGAACTTCCTTCACATATCTGTGGAATTTTCTACCTTATGAGGCAGAGCCCACCTCCCGCTATGAATGCCAGATACTTTCCCAGCCTCCTTTGCAGCTGAGACAGCACATGACCTGGGCTCTTCCAATCGGATGCACCTACCACAGACTTTCAAACACAAGCTGATGACATGAAGGGAGGTGGCCCACAGGATCTGTGCTGTTGACAATGGCAGTCATGGCATCAGCCACCTGCACTTGTCTGAGGCAGTGGTGGCAGCAGTTCTGGGGCAGAGAAAGTGTCCAGAGTCAGTGGAACAAGGGTTTGAGCTGTGATGTCTTGGTCAGGATTAACGTACCGGCTTCTGCTGGACCAGCTCTGGTGGTGTGACTCAGGGTGTGGCTCCTGGATGAGTGGTCTCAAAGCCTGGCCATCCGGACCCCTCAAAGGCCTGTGGGCCACCTGCTAAGCTCTAATATATGCATATTCAATTAGTCAGCTGCTTTCCGTTGCTCGTAACCAAGAACCCTGACTGACACTTAGGATAATGTGATAGAAGATTCTTGGTTTGGTGGCAATGCAGGGGTGTGGGTGGCTCATCAAGAAAGTCCCCTATGAGTGGATGCCAATTAAGGTGAGTCCTGAATGCCGACAGGACAGAATGAATTATTCTTTCTTTCTCTCTTTTTTCTTTCTTTCTTCCTTTCTTTCTTCCTTCCTTTCTTTCTTTCTCTTCCCTTTCCTTCCCTTCCCTTCCCTCTTCGCTTCCTTTCCTTTCCTTTCTTCTTTCTTTCTTCTCTCTCTGTCTCTTTCTTTCTTTCTCTTCCTCTCTTTCTTTCTTTCTCTTTCTTCCTTCCTTCCTTCCCTCTTTCTGTCTTTTCTTTCCTTCTTTCTTCCTTTCTTCCTCTCTTTCTTTTTGATGAGGAAGTTTGGCTCTGAGATAACATCTATTGCCAATCTTCCTCTTTTTGCTTGAGAAAGATTCACCCTGAGCTAACATCTGTGCCACTCTTTCTCTTTTGTATGTGGGTCACCACCACAGCATGGCAGCCATGAGTGCTGTAGGTCCATGCCCGGGAGCTGAATCCTGGCTGCCAAAGCGGTGTGCACAAAACTTAACCACAAGGTTATGGAGCCGGCCACCTGTAATTATTATTAAACCATAGGGAGGAGCAGGTTTGGGGTGAGGGGAGGCAAAACACAAAAATTTGTTTTTATACTTGTTAACCTTGGCTTCCAAGAACAGATGTTAAGTAGGCCGTAGGGTCTGGGTCTGAAGTTCAGGGGAAGGTCAGGGCTGGAGACGTGGCCCTCAGCGCAGTCATGCTGCTACAGCCATGGGATTAGCTAAAATCACCTGTGGGGATTATAGCTAGTGAAGAAAAGATGGCATAGCCCCAACCACCATTAAGAGAGAGGGAGAAGGAGCAGCCAGTGGGAAAAGCCAGTGAGCTCAGTATCGCAAAAGCCAAAGAAAGAATTTCAGGAAGGGAGGGGAGGCCACTGTGACAGCCCTGCTGAGAGATGAGGCCAGGCTGCCTTCTGTTCTTTTCTTTTCCTCCTGAGTACTTCCAAAATTATTTGGTGCTTCTCCATTCCACTGGTGCTTACCCCCATAATACATACATTTCTCTGCTATTATATTAAGTATCAAATTATACCCCTCTGCCCTCCATATCCCACTGCTCACCACCCCAAGTAGGATGAGAATGTGGAACACTCAGTAGCCCACGTTCTCTGCCACCTCACAGTCTTGTAACATTCTTACCCCTCTCCCTGCAGCAGCCTTCCAACCTAGAGGCTTTACTGAAACAGTCAAGTGTTCTATTTCCAGACCTTGTTAGATTTTCTCAAAATGTGACTTCTTTGTTCCAGTAATCTTTACTTTTCACTTAAATCACAAATTCCCAGTCACATTACCATCATCCATTGTGTTTAACTAGAATTGTCGTGTGGTTCTTTGCTATCACTGTTGACTGTATCTTTTCCTACTCTGGAGATCTCTGTTATGAAGCATTTCTTATTTGATGGAGAATTGTTTGGAGGATTTTCCTCAAATTTGCTCTGTGGTGATATATTCTCTGAATCCTTACCTCAGTGCTAATATTTTGTCTTACCCTGACAGGAAGTGACATCTAGCTGATTTGCAAGGATTTGTCACTTGCTGTCTTTCCTTTAAGCAGTGCATAGATGTCCTTTCACTGTCATCAACCTTCTGTTATTGCAGACAAGAAGTTTGATTATTTTTCCTTTCAAAGTATTTTTCCTTTGGAAGCTTTCTAAGTTTTTGTTCTTTTTTGTGGTATTGCAAGAATTATACCAGCTACTCTTAGGTGCGTGTCTTCTTTTTTCACTGAAGTGAAGTCCTCATACATACCATTAACACTATAAAGTGCATATTTTTTAGTGGCATTTTGTGTATTCACAATATTGTGCCACTGCCACCTCTCTCCAGTTTCAAAACGTTCTCATCATCCCAGAAGAACACCCTGTACCCACCAAATAGCTACTGTCTCTTCTTCCTCCCCATCCTCTGGTAACCTCTACTCAATCATGCCTGTTTAACGAAGTCTCCATAAAAACCCAAGTGGGCAGTGTTAGGACAGCTCCTGGGTTGGTGAGCACAAGGAGGTGCTGGAGGGTGGCCCACCTGGAGAGGGCGTCGAAGCTCCACACCCCTTCCACATACCTTGCCTTGTGCATCTCTTCCATCTGGCTTTTCATGAGTTATATCTATTTATAATAAACCAAGAATCTAGTAAGTAAACTGTTTTCCCATTGTTCTGTGAGCTGCTCTAGCAAATTCCTCAAACCTGACTGGAAGGTCATGGGAACCTCTGGTGTTTAGCCCGTCAGTCAGAAGCCAGTCGGTAACAACCTGGACTCGTGACTGGCATCTGAAGTCGGGGGATGATAGTCCTGTGGGGCTGAGCCCTAAACCTGTGGGATCTGACACAAACTGCAGGAAGACAGTGTTAGAACTGAGTAAAATTGTAGGACACCCAGGTGGTGTTTGAGAAATCACAAAATTGCTCCGTGATGGGAAAGGAACACACACACATCTAGCGTCAGAAGTAGTGTGGTAGTCGCGTGAGAGTAAAGGAGAAACAGAGGAGTGTGTTTTTCCATAGCAGGTAATTTATCTGTTTAGATTATGTTTCTCTTCTGGAGTCAGTATTGGTAAATTATATTTTCCTAGAAAATTATCCATTTCATCCCAGTTTTCCATATATTTGTATGGAAAATACTATTTTGCTTAACTTCCTTTATGTATGTGATTTTTTCTTGTCGTTTCATTTCTTCTTTTGGCCCTGTAGGCTTTCCTGGGAGGGTTTTGAAAGATTGGAACCACTCAATCATGCTTGCGTGCTCGTGGCAATAAATCAGGGGTTTCATCTTTTTCAGACAAAACATTTCAAAGTAGGAGACAGTTTGTTTCCCCAAAGCAATGTTTGGTTTTTTAAACAGGGAGTTGATGAATAAATGAAATGCAATAGTCCATATTGGAGTATAAGAGGAAGCCATTTGGCTTAAAACTAATTTGGCCTGAACTTCTGTTTCCAAAAGAGCTTGACGTGGCCTGTTGAGCATTAATTGTACATCTGCTTTAAACATTTACTATGTCCCACAGGCAAGAATGATGCCCTTAAAGACATGGATGTAACTTCCCCCCATATGGCATTTCTTTAAGAATAAGCATCACTTCCTGGGAGCTAAGGATTCATTTCTGACCTGCTGCGTTCACCTTGTGACCACCAACTTGTGCCAGCTAAGCGTCTTGTGACAGTAGTTAAGAGAGATATTCCTGCCATATGTGATGTATGCTCTTTGTTCCAAGATGGTCCATCACCACTCTGCACACCCCATTTCTTTGGCGCTTTTCCTTCCTTGAGGAGGTAGTCCCAGCTATAGTCCTCAAAACTGGCTCATAATAAACTCTACCCAATTTTGATTTATAGATTGATTATGGATTCTTACATCGACATTTCTTGTTGTAGTCTCAGCAGGATTTCAGAGAAATGCACTGGAGACCACCTGGAACCTCCACTGAACTGGCATTCAGTACCAATAGGGGCCCACTGAGCCCCCTGGATCACTGCATTCTTCAGGTGACCCTGCTGAGATCTTCTGAACTCTGACCTTCTGATTTTAAGTCAATGGTCCAGAGTTTATACAAGCCTTAAGACTAGGTGTCTTAGGGGGTACCGGTACACACCCTAGGTAAGAGGAAGCTAGGGAGAATTGCTAGGAAGGAGAAACCTAATGGGAATTTCCTAGATCAGGGGAGGCTAGGGGGTAATGTGGAGTGAATGGGGCAGACTGACCTTTTTAATTTGGCTTTAAGTCAGACAGAATTGTGTTTATAAAATCTGAAGAAACTGCTTGATCGAGAAATGACGGTCTGAACACGTTCAGTTCCAAAGAACAGGACACGAGCTCGTTCCAGGTGAAAGGCGTTTTCAGGTGACTGAGAACCTCACGGAAGTGTCAGAGAATCAATCCACATGATGCATATGGGTCCCACAGGGCACTCCACTATCGTTCATGTTAATTAATTAAAGGCTCGTCCAGGTAAATTAGGAGTGGTCTTCCAGTGCTCCAAGCCTCCTCTGCAGTTTTAGATGACTGGTGGGAGATACTGAGGCATGTAAGAGAGTGTTTATGACCTTTGGTTAGGAAGTAACACTCACATTTCTGACCCACTACACTGTCCTTAGTTTATTTGTAGTAAAATTAAACTGAAAGAAAAATGACAAATTGAGTTTCTAAAAGCCCACCAATTCCCGAATGGGCTGCCTCCTCTCAGAACTGCAGCTGGCTTCATGCTGAAACTTTCAAGTGCTTAACGAAATGAGTATTGCAGGAAATGGCTGGCAAGATAACCTGGGATAATTTAAAGTTACAGTGGCTACCTTTTTAAGAGCCAGGTAATAGAGGAATTTTTAAACAGTTGAGCTTGACACCATCCAGCACAATTGCTCAAGATTAATTTTCCAGAAACTGTAAATATTTATGAAGAATAGCAAAATATTAACAAGTTTGTTTTGTGTCCTGAGGGCTTGGCTTCATAAACATCTGGTTGGGGTCCCAAAATACAGTCAGACAAAAATGGGGTCGCATCCCACTTTTTGGTCAGAGATGGTCGGACAGAAATGTGGGTTGCATTCCATTGGATGCACCAAACAGCTGCCAGCCTCAGGGGCATTACACTAGCCATCAGAAGGAATGTTCTGATTAGATAAGATCACGTAAGTAGTACACTTAAAAGCAAAGACATTGAAATTCCAAAAAACCTTATTGAAAGTTTTGTTGCAAAAAGTTAATAAAAATTAAGTTACAAAAGGTAACTAAAGGAAAATATGTCAGACCATGGCTTTACAGACACCCCTGTATCTACTTCCAGAGTTAACAAGAGTCTGAGAGACTTTCTGGGAAACTGCTACGTTAAAGATTACTGGAATGGTTCAATACCACCAGGTAGTTACTGGTTCTCCTGGCTGAAACCTGACAAGATACTTGAAAAGATTTAGCAACATATGATCAGAAATTCAGCCAAGCTGGAAGCTGATATTCAAAGCCTGATTGGGATTTTCTTTCTAGCTCTTCTTCCCTAAGTTAAAATAAAACTAAACACCCACATGGAAGAATGCAAATTAGGGCTGATGTAGTTGGATTGCTAGATCCACCTATAGTGTCACTTAGGTTATAACTCAATTTCTGAGGAATTAAGAGAAAGTGTCCTTAAAAAGAAGTCCTTGCAAGGCTAGAAATATAGCTCTAGATTCAGTTCAGGTTCCTCTCATTTCCCTCATCTCAAAAGGCTTATCACTCTCCAGGAACTGTTATCTAGTCCATCATCAATTCATAAGAGTGAAGAAAAGTAAGTAAAAAATGCAAGAAAAACAGCCATAAGAGCACTTTCTCCCAAAATCTAGAATCTTGAGTGTCTTCTCCACAACAATTAGTGGACAAAGCTTAAAACTAAATTTGGATTCAATTATTCTTTCATAATTAGTGAGCCTTACATTACTGTACCTGATTCATGGCAGTAATCTTAAAAGAGTAGCTGTGGAGCAGTTGTGTATGTGTATCCATATGTATGTTATGTATGTGTGATGTTTTACCTCTGGATGGTATAATGTCCAAAGAGCTCTATTTAATTGGCTTAAAGTAGGTGCCTTTATAAATGTAATGGAAACTAACTCAAATGTCTTTCAAGCTAACATGACATAAAATCACCTTCGGTAAATTCAAGCTTAAGTTTGCTGGTTTGATTAAAATAAACACATTTTCAAAGTTCTCAACATGGAAACAAGCAAACTAAATAGATGAGAAAAAGATAAAAATGTTGGGTGAAATTTTTAACAACAATTCTGTATTATGGTGTATGTACTTAATTTCAAAAATTTGGCAACTTGAAACCTTAGAGTTTTGCTAATTGAGTCAAATGATAAAACTTATTGAGTATCTAGATCATTCCCAAATGAGATAAAATATTAGACATTAATTATTAAATATAGTTTATGTACTTTTGTCTTAGTAGAGAGAAATCAAAAGATGCTTTGGTCTACTAGTAAACAGGATTTTATTTTATTGAAAATTGTACTATGAAGTAGCATGTTTCCAGAAATTATAAAAAGTATTTATAAGTTTCCCAAGCCACAGAATGCTAATGTAAAAGACACTTTATAATTGCTTACTTCTTAGTTTTCACTAAAAGGTATGGTCTGTAAGGGTTAAAAATTCTAATTAATATATGTGATTAAGGCTACTAAAATTTAATAAGGAAAACACCTTTGTGTTCCAGGAAAGTAAGATGTATGTTTTCAGTAAAGAAGGTGTAAAGCATGGAAGTATTTTCATTTGTTTTGTTAAGAAAGATAAATTTGTCCTAAAGTACTAGGAAGGAAAGAAGGCACAGGATAAATTCTGAATGTAAAAAGAAAGTTAGAGAGGATTTGTGGATGAGGAACCCTGTGAAAGAATTTTGTTCATTGTCGATTTGGCCAGGATTAATATGAACTTAATGGAGTGAGTAAGGTTTAACATCAAAGTAAGCTAGTACAAAAACTAGAATTTGGTTTTCTCTTTCTTAAAAGGATACTTTTGCTGAACTTTTAGTCTGCTCTTGGTTAAGAGATTATAAAAGGTTTTCTTTACTTTTGAGTGAGTCTCACTTTGGCTCAATGGATAACTAAAGCACTGTTTCACAGCGACCATTGTTTCACAGCAACACAGTTCAAAAAACAATTGATGTTGTTTGACCAAGTGTTTTAACCTTTTGATATTTTGCCTAAGCTCCCCCAATTTCATATCCTAATGAAGTCTTTCTTTTGACTTAAAAATTTCTGTGCTAATTTTCAGAGGGCCCCTGGGCCCTCTCAAAGAAATGTGTTTTCTCTTCCTAGAAAGAGGAAGATACTAAATTAATTAGGCTTGTTTGCTATGCTAAGTTGCATGCGAAGCATTGTCAAGTAAATGCTGATAAGCCTTCTTAGGTCATATTGTGCAGGTAAATATTCACTCCCTTAACCCTGCTGCCTTGCTTCAGGCACCACAGGAGGAAAACGACCATGACAGCATTCAATTATCTAATTTGGTTTATAGACAAGTCTTAAATAAATGATAAGCAAGGACATTATCCAGCTGGACATGCTGTCCAGCCTAGAGAACGCCTGCTACTTTCTGTGCACTCTACTAAGCCAGTAAAAGATTTCCCTCTCTAGGCTCAAGAAATTGCCACAGAAGAAGGGAAACAAAGGTGGTGATAAAAACATGGAATTTTTGACACCACCACACAGATGTGGTTTGGGTTCACTAAAAAAACCCCAGAAATCATAATCCCTACTGGAGCACAATTGCCACTGCTCGAGCATACAACCAATTATCCACTGGGCACCTGAAAAGATGATTTCATGGGGAAAACAATTATTGGAAACTTCCTCCCACAGTGCTTCATAAAGCCTATACTCGTTGTGCTATACACCCAAAATATTATCTAGGGAAACTGTTTCATGGGTCACAAGGCCACTTTCCCTTCCTCAGGGACCCTTTGAGGTATGGCAATTGGGCTTTGTTCAAATGGCATTATCTCAATGATAAATATATCTTGTAGTCATCTGTATGTTCTCACACTGGGTTGAGGCCTTTCCTTGCAGAAGAGTGATGGCTGTAGGTAAATTATTATTGGAAAGGATAATATATTGGATAGGAATTCCTTCTGAGTTGCACAGTGACCATAGAACTCATTTCACTGGACAAGTAATTAAATCTATTTGTGACATTTGGCCAATAATACAACCCTAGAACTAATGGCACAATCAAAACTCAATTGGCAAAGCTTTGGGATCATTCAATCTCTCATGGCCGAAAGATCTTCCTCTAAGTGCTCCTCAACCTTAGATCTGCGCCCTTTGCTAACATTCACTTGTCCCCTTTGGAGATAATAACTGGACAGCATATGCAATTAGATGAAGGAATGTATGAACTAATTCTGCATAAAGGAGATATCTTACATTACTGTCAAGGTCTCATTGAGACAGTTAATGGAAGTGAGAGGTTTGTAGCTGATTCATTTCCCAGTGAGCTCCTCCGAGATGAAAGCTTTAAGGACCATGGACTTCAACCTGGAGATTTTGTTCATTGGAAAAGACACCAGAGAAAGACTCTTGGCAGCCCTGTTGGAAAGGACCAGACCAGGTACTTGTAATCAATTCATGTGCTGAGGAATCAAAAGACATAGACTCATGGATTCATATTTTTCATTAAAAAGAAAGTCTTCCCCACCTGAGTGGGTTTCAGTTCCTATGTCTGATTCCCAGCTTTAACTGACCAATGCAAACATCTCCAAACCAGGATGAGAAGAAGATGGCATCTGTTGTAGACAGCTGTCCCAAGACTCCAGACCAGGCCTGTATTGCCAACATTATATCTCCTCATTTAAACCTTTGTAATGCTTAAATTATACATCTTTTTCGTAATCATTCTATTTCAGCTTTCAGAATACTATCATACTTAAAGAAAGAGATTGATTTGGAATAGACTGTTCTTGAAGGCCAGGCATTTATTGGGTGACTTCTAATGGAAATCAGTTGTTACATGAAAAAGACCTGTGGCCTTGACTACTGTCTAGATGGCTAAAACACTGCCCCCTGAGCTTCCCTTGGTTACAGGGAAGGATTCACTCTGAGCTAACATCCTTTGCCAATCTTCTGTTTAAGGCCAGATGGGCTTGCTCAGTGTCCCACTGGTATGGCCACCTAGTAGCTATATTTATTCTTTCCTTGGGGAAAGAAGATGTCATATCATATCTAGAAGGCCTGACTAAATCAACCCAATAAGATCTTAATGATAGTCAAGCAGAAATAGCCTTATTAAACACTAAAATGTCTTTAATGAGAAAGGCTGTACTTCAAAAATAGAATGGCCTTAGATGTCCTAACTGCATCCCAAGGTGATACATGTACAATCATTCAAGCTGAATGCTGTGTTTTTATACCTAATGAATCTTCCAATGTGTCATCTCTGCTAAAGCACAGGAAAAAAAAAAATAGGTGAATGCCTGAAGTAATTCTACACCCAGTCTTGATTTGTTTGGTTGGCCGCCTTCAGGTATTGGTTCCCTTTTTTGACACAGATTACAATGCCTATTCTATTCCTCCTTGGAATTCTTGTAGTAGTCATAATATTCAAACTAGTTACTGTTTTCTTTACTGAGTGTTGTAGAGTGGCATGCTGGCTAGAGTAATGATTGCTCAGTGACTTGAGATGGTCAATCAATCTTACAAGCCTGGGCAAACTTCCCTTTTTGATCAAGACTATGCTAAAGAACTCATTTTAAAATTAATCTTTTCAGATATTGAATTATCAACATTGTTCTTGTATCCATTCTATAATCGTAAACAATGTGAGCATGATGAGTCACGTGAAGTATATGCATGATGTTTGTGTGACAATCTAAATTAATTGAAAAATTATACAACCCAAGAAATGCTTCCTCTGTTAATAAATACCTCTATGCTGTCCAACTATTTCCCCCTAATGTGGATAACTGGGCAAATAAATGTGATCCAAGGCCAGCACTGAGGGACGTGACGCACCCAGGGCAGGCGGCAACCACCCTAGGACTGAGGGACCATATTTTGATCATCAATGCTTTCTATTGAAAGATTATAGATAAAAAGGGGGAAAATGATGAATAAATGAAAAGCAATAGTATTTGAGGAAGCCATTTACTTTAAAACTAATTCAGCCTGACCTTGTTTTTCCAAAGGGCCTGATGTGGCCTTTTGAGCAGGCATTGTACTTCTGCTTTAAGCATTTACTATGTTCCAAAGACAGGCACGATGCCCTTAAATATATGTACGTAATTTCCCCCCATATCAGCATTTCTTTAAAAATAAGCATCTTTTCCTGGGAACTAAGGATCCATTTCTGTTCTGTTGTGTTTGCCTTGTGACCTCTGACCTGCTGACCACCATCCTGCTGTGTCAGCTAAGCGTCTGGTGACAGTAGGAAAAGGGCTATTCCTGTCATATGTGATGTGTACTCTTTGTCCCAAGATGGTGTACATCCACTCTGTACACTTCTTCAGTGCTCTTCCTTCCTTGGAGAAGGTAGATCCTGGGTTATAGTCCTCAAATGTGGCTCATAATAAACTCACCCCAATTTTGACTTAAGATTGATTAGGGATTACTTGCATCAATAGACCTAAATCACTAAATAGAAGGCAAGGGGCCAGGGTTCAGGAAAAGATATGAATGAGATAGTTTTCAAAGACCAAAGATTTAATGCAGAGAGCTGCCAGAGCTCACACAGCAGTGAAGTTAGATCTGTGTATCTGTGTGTTTTCGAGCTGCCTGACTCCTGTTTCCTCTCTCTCTCTCAATCTTTCCTTCTTATATTTAAATAAATTTATTAAGCTATTTCTCACAGGCTACAGAAAAGATTCTTTACCACAAACAGGGAGATGGAGTTCCAATTTATAAGAAAACTGAGAGACATCACTAGAGAGAAGTTGGTACCACGATCTTTATAAGATCCAGTTTCATGACTTCCAGTTCTCTTCCCAGTGCACTGCTGGGACAGTTAAACATACAGGAAGGACCAATTCCAATAATGACTGAGAGACTGGGCAAGGGCAGTGCGATGACAGCCGATTCCATCTCTCGAATACCAACACATCCCGTGCCCTCCTCGCAGATGCATATAAGTATACTTTCTTCCCTTGTAAAATTTTGAAGAACTAAAGTTAGATATGATGATAAGATGCCCTATGCTTTGAATGTTTGAAAAATTATCCTTTTAAGTAAAGGACAAGAGTTCACTAGCTCAGTCAACTTTGATTCTTAATAAAAATGAGTTTACCATGAACCCAGCGATTCGTAAATCTTCTTTAATCCAAGCTGTGTTTACAGGAAAGAGAGTTTGTTTTGTCAGTGTTTAAGGGATAGAAAGGACATTGTGGCTAGAGCCACTGGGCCCCTCCCACTTCCCTGCCCTCCCCTGTCCTATGAGACCCCATGCAGCCTGGTAGGGGCTGCTCTCAATCTGTTTAGAAGTCGGTAAGGCTAACGCCAGTTTGGGTGGGGCAGGAACAGCTGCATTTCCTCCTCTGGGGGACTTACGCCCTCGCCCTCAGTGGTTGTATGGTAACCAATAGCACAGAAAGAGAGGGCAGCTGGGGGCAGAGGCAGCTTCCTGTGCATCTTGCCCTGCCATGTATGCAGCTCTCTGAGAATCGTGACAAATGCTACAATGGCAGAGCAGTGGAAGCACCCCCAGAGGAGCCAGCATAGACGTAACTACAGCTCAAGAAAGAAAAAACCCAGGAGGACTCCTTAAAGTGCTCTCTGACCCCAAGGACTCCATGACCCTAACCCGGAAATGATAGCATTTGTTGAGCAGAAAAAGGAAAGAGAATTCAGATGGGGGTAGGCACTAAGGGAGCAACTGTTTCCCTATTGAGAAACATAAAAGGAATAATTTTCCTAGAGGCTGGGGTGGGGGGAACAGAAGGTGTGAGAAAAATTCCTTTCAACTAGCAGATGTTCCGGTACCTGCTTAGTTAAGCATTCAGAGGTCTGGGTGTAGCAGTGGGGGCAGGGAGGGTTAGGAGAGGAGGGCAACGCAGCCCGAGTCCCCAGCTCTCTGCTGTCTGAGGCAGAACGTGGTCCTGGAGCTCTTAGATACCTGGGCTAAGACGTAGAAGTGCTGAGCTCTCAGGCAAGTTCATTGGCCCTCTGAGACTTGGTTTCCTTAAATGTAAGACGAGGGTGGTGTCATCTACTCAGTGCAGCTACGTAGAAAGCCAGATTCCAACATATGTGATTAGCAAGGGGTCCTCCATTATCTTGGCTCTCGCTGCCTCAGTATCCCTCCCAGCCCCACAGGAAACACATGGTGCTGTGAGGCTGCAATGAGAGAGTGTATGGAACACTCCAGGTGCAGATCTTGCCTATGGTAGATGCTCAGCACGTGTTTATTCCTGTCCCTTCTGACCAAATCCTTTCCATCTTCTTGGTCACTCACCCAACCCAGCTTACCTGGGGCTATCATTGTCACCACCTTAATGTTGTAACTTTCCCATCTCTCATTTATCCTCTCATTGGGTTCCAATGTTTCATTATTGTAAACAGACCAAAATGAGTGTCTTTGTGCAGAAGCCTCTTCTGCATGAAGGTTGTTCCCTTGGGGTAAGTCCCAGAAGTGGAGTTACCAAGGAAAAGGTAGAAATCATTTATTTATTTATTTATTTATTTATTTATTTATTTATTTATTCTTTGTGAGGAAGATTGGTCCTGAGTTAACGTCTGTTCCAATCTTCCTCTATTTATGTGGGATGCCACCACAGCGTGGCTTGACAAGTGGTGGTAGATCCGCACCCAGGATCCACTGGGCTGCCAGGCCACCAGTGGAGCAGGCGAACAGAACCACTGCACCACTGGGCTGGCTCCCAGGTATAAATATTATAAAGGTTTAAATGTTTCTGACACATCAAATGTACTACCAAGAAGCTTTTTACTCATTTAAAAAGCTGCCTACCATATATGAGAGTGCCTGGCGTAGTGTCCCATTGCCAAACGGAGTATTCACATTAAAAAAATAACCCTGTGCTGATGCAACATGTAAAATACGATATCTAGTTTTCTTCATTTGCATTTGTTTGATTACCTGTGAGGATGACTGTCTTTCATGCTTATTTATCTTACCTTTTTGCCCTTGTTTCGTCTCTCATATCCTCTGCTCATCATCAACAATCGTGGTAATATTTCTCCTATTGATGGGTAAGGGGGAATGGACTTTTTCAAAGGTTCCTACAATGTTCACCACAGTGTAGGAGGTGGAGGGCAGTGGGGAGCGTAGGGACGTGTGCGACCTCTGTGTTACCACAACTACCTCACGTCCCAGAGGGAAAGCTTTCCTGTTTTTAAACTGTTGGATCACGATATCACTGTCAATTATGAAATAAGGAAACGTCACCTTTTATTACAGTGTCTACTAGCAAGTTTTTATCCAGCAAGAAATGTGTGATGCTGTATACATGAGGAATCTGTGTCCCTGTTCAGACACCGGTCGGAAAGTGCACGATTTCACTTACTCTCCCAAGAACACCTTGAGTGAGGTATTATTCTATCCATTTTCCAGGTGAGGAATTGAAGCTCAGAAAGATAAAGCCACTCTTCCAGGGTATTTACAATTTGTCCAAAATTTTATGGTCAATATGTGGCAGAACCAGAATTCCGACCCAGCTGGTGTGACTGCTGAATTCAGCCCCTCGTTCCACCACAAGGAGGTTCTGGGGACAAGGGCAGGGGACCAGGCCACCAAGCCCGAGCCTGGTTCCCATGAGGCAGCTCCTGCAGCATAACCCCCACCCCCACGGAGAGCTCAGAAACAGCCGGTAACCACACAGAAAGGTCACCAGCAGACCGAGAGGGGAAGGTCCCACTTCCCCCCCAAACCCTGCTTCCCCCCGCCCCTTCTCCTCCTTTGCCTCTGCAGGTGGTGCCACAGCTCAGCTGTCCCTAATGATGGCCAGTGGGAGATGTTCTGACCCCTCACTCCCCACACATGCCCTCCTCAGCCTGGGAGGAGAAGACGGAAGCAGGCTGGACGCTGGGGAGCGGATGGAGACAAGAACCTGAGACTGTGGATTTGTTCCCACCAAACAGGGGTGGAAAATGAGACGCTGGTCTGAGGATCTCAGTGGCAGCAGCCCAACTGAGCAGGACAAATAACTGCCCTTTGAGGCAGAGGTTTGATGGAGGTTTTCCTGTCCTGAGGAAGTTGCAGGCATCCCAGAAAAACCCCAGCCCCCTTTCCCTCCCCCTCAACCCTCAAAGAAGCTGGAGGAGTCAGAGTTTTAATATCATGCAAACCCCAGCTCCCCCTCCCACCTGACTCCTCAGCCTCCTCCACACCCCCCAGGGAGCCGCCCCACCTGCTCTGCTACTCACTAAGAAGGAGGCTGATTTGCAGCATGAGGGTGTGGCAGGAGAACCAGCTGGGGCACAAGGAGTCAACTGACTGCCTGTTGATGAGGTTAGACCAGTGGCTCCTTCTCTCCCCACCTCTGGTCCCCCTCCCATCCTCACTCTCCTCTTGAATCCTCTCATCTCACACTCACCTTACCTGGTGAGTCAAGGGACATAAAAATTTACAAAAAGAAGTGTTTTTTTTTTTTTTTCTGAGAACAATCCATGTTGATTACATAAAATTTAGAAAGCGGAGAAAATTGTTCAGAAGAAGAAAAACCACTTGTTATCACACCTCACACAGCTAACCACCATACACATTCTTCTACCCCAGCTTTACGGAGATATTACTGATATATAACATATGTATGTTAAGATGTACAACAAGGTGAATTCATAAATGTGTGCCCTGCAAAATGATTACCACAATGAGGATAGTTAACGCCTCCATCTCCTCACATAATTACCAGTTTTGTGCACGTGTGATGATAACATTTCTGATCTACTCTCTTAACTTTCAAGTGTATAATATCAGCTCAGGGCCAATCTTCCTTACCAAAAAAAATCAGTTTGGTTATATACAACAGAAATACCTCCAATGGTAGTGGCTTACATATAATACAAGTTTAAGTTTTGCTCCAGCAAAACAAAATGAACCCAAAATATTGTACATGCGTCCAATGGAATATTATTCACTCATTGAAAGGAATGACGTACTGATGCACACTACAACAGGGATAAACCTTGACACATTATTCTAAGAGAAAGAAATCAGACACCAAAGACCATATAGTACGCGATTCCACTCATATGGAAGTCCTGAATAGATTAGCGGATGTTCAGGGCTGCGAGAGGGTGGGGAAGAAGGGAGAAGGCAGTGACAGCTGAAGGACGCAAAGTTCCTTTCTGAGGTGGAGAAAGTGTCCTAACATTGACTCTTTTGATGGCTGCGCATCTCTGTGAATACACTAAAGCCGTTGATTTGGACCCTTGAAGTGGGTGAAACGTGTTGTGTATCTCAGCAAAGCTGTTTTTACAAATACGATTGTGTTGGAAGTACAGGACAAGACCAAGAGCTTTGGGGCCAGACTGACCTGGGTTTCACTCCTTACTGTAATTTGTCAGCCTTGGATCTTGGACAAGTCATTCTACTCCTCTGAGCCACTTGCTCATTTGTGAAGTGGATGTAATGATCCTACCTGCCCAGAGAGCTGTTGGAGGATTAACGAGATCATTCATATCAAGTGTTAGTCTCTGTGCCTTGCACATAGTAAGCACTCAATGAATGTCAACTGCCTGAAATATGCCCAGAGCACCTGCTCAGGGGAAAACACATGGACCACGTGACATGCCTGAGGCCCACAAAGCCTGTCCAGACACCTGCAAATAAATGTGGTAGAAAAGCAGATTTTGGCCTTTGGTGTGGACAGGTATAGGAAATGGGTCAAAATTATTTTAAGGACTAAAATATAGTGAGAGGCAGGCAGAGAAATTAGTGGTAGACATTTTCCCCAGGTGGGGGTCTGGGGGCTGCTCTATTGCTCACATTCTGATAAATGGGTCCCCCTAGATATGCAAATCCTACAGAGAATGGGGACAGTGACTTGCCTCCCTTGCTCCACACATTCCCTAGGCTGAAGGCCCAGAGGAAAGAAAGGGTGAACACAGCAGTGGAATGGTTACAGGAATGCAATGGGCAGAGTCCAGCTCTCGCTGACGGTCTTGATGAGAATCAGAGGCAGATCTAAGTGATGGATGGGTTCAGCCCCAGGAGAGCCCGCTCTGGGAGGAAGAATTCTTCCATCACCCACTGGCGGAGGTTTAAGGAGTTCGCCAATAGATCCCAGCATCATTTGCTGGGTCCCATGAGATCTGAAAGCCAGGGGGGAAGACAGTATTCTCCTTGATAGAGCTGGTGTCCCACATGATGATGGTGGTAGGAACAGGGCTGCACGTTCTAAACGAATCCCCCAAGAGGGATCTCTGCCTCAGGATTAGTCTGGTTTTATACTGATTGCTGTTTCAGATGGCGAGGCCAGTGAGGAGTGTGCATGTGCTGAAAACTGCACCCAGAGACTGCAAGCTTAGGGGCAAACATTAATTCAGTCTCCCCATGTTTTTTCCTCCTGCACGTGTGAAGTAATTGCATTTCTTGTTTTGTGGCCCATTTATTCCCGTCCTGTGGCCACGAACATCTAGTTTCTTCTGTGTTTCCATTTGCTTAGGTTTCACGGCATTTCTTTCTGGCGAGTGAAGAATCCACTGTGTATGTTGGGAAGTAGGTTATGACGCACGTTTACATTTTTCTTTTATTGTAAAGAGTTTCAGTGGTTCATATCTTGAAATATAGAAATAAGTCGACTGAAGAGATTAGTGGGTATTTATTCTCAGGTCTTTCCTATCCCCAAGGACAGTTTTATTTTTTGAAGGAAATTAGGAAAATGTACTGCCAGGAGGGGGCGCCCCTGGAATTGCGGTCTAGTAGTGAAGCCAACACATTCACAATGGAGGAAGTATCTCTATACAGTGGATTCTCGATAACATGGAGTATTTGTTGAGCACTTGTGACCGCACTGGGCACACACACAGGGCCCCATTTACTGCACCCAGAGACTCCTGAGGTAGGAATGTGTCCCCCACTGTTGTGGTTGCTCATAGGCTTGCATAGTTCAGCAACTTGTCCAGGGCCACTCAGGTAATAAGTAAAAAAGATGAGATTCAGACCTAATTTCGTCTAGTCCTAAAGCCCCACATTTCCACGACAGCCAACTGTGGCACTGGCACATCTCGGGAGGGTCTGACCTGAAGGGCCCTAGTCAGCACAGAAGCCATGCTGGTCAGTGTGTGTCCTCAGGATCGGGGTCATGAGCAGTCTTCCCACCACAGAGGTGTTTCAGTTGAGTGAGGAAGTTTCAGAATGTTCCTGAATGTGGGAGAAATAACCCCCACCCTGACCATCGCAGGATCTGTGCCCAGTGAGGTCCCCTGTGGTTGCAGAGAGAAACTGTTAATGGGAAGGGTGTATCTTGGTTCACTGGCTTGACTGGGGAGCCTTTTACTGCGATAAATAACTTGGCATCTACTTCATATGTCATCCTTGACATAACTGTCAGCCTAAGTGCATCACCAAGAGTCTGAACGTTAATGAATATTGTAAACATTTAGAGCTTTGGGACCTGAAGTACTGTGGATGGCTGTGGACTTTGAGATTCTCTCCCAAGAGGTTCAGACTCTTAAGGGAAACTAGGCAGCATCCCTGAAAGCAGGGTTGAGAAAATGTGGTTGGGGCAACCACCAAGGAGGTGTAGGAGGCAGTCATATGAAATTTATTAGAGTCTAGAAAGGGGGCTGGAAGAAGGGTCAAGAGCAGGGAGAAGGGCATCAGACACCTATTGAGTGTTTATCTGATGACATAGAAATCATTTTGTCCATTTCACAGATGAGGAAACTGAGTTTTGAAGAAATTGAATAACTAGCCGGAGGTCAAAAACTGCTACTATTTGGCAAAGCTGGGACCTGAACCTGATGCAGGTGTCTAGTCTCCTTGCAAAAAGCCAGACGGCCTCTCAGAAAACGTGGTTTTCATTCTCACCAGACACCTACCATCCCTTCTCTTCTCTGAGCAGTTTGTCTCAAATACAGGAACACCTACAGGCCTCTGGGTGATTCTGAGCTCAGCCACTAAGTGGCGACATTGTCTGATGGTGGCTCAGGCCCCGCTCCCCTGGGGACGTGAAGGAGGGAAATAGTGGTGGCATGCCTGTTGGCACTGCCCTGTGCTGGGTGCTTTTGGTACTACATTTATTTAGTCCTCCCAACAACCCTGCAAAGTAGGTATTATCTCAGTTTACAGATGAGGCCATTGAGGATCTGCCCATGTTTACACAGCTTAGTGGTAGAAGCAGAAATGGAATCAAGGTCTGTTTGTCTCCCAAGTCCCGCCTCCAAGCACGCTGGGCTCCCAAAGAAAAAGTCATTCTGTTCCCTCAGGATGCACAATCTTGTGGGGAGGTAGATGGGGTGTGGGGGACCCCATTTGAGTTTGGGCCAGGACTTTCTAGTGAAGGAGGAGGGTCCATGAGGAGTCCCCAAGTCTTAGCTTTGTTTGTTGAAGGGGAGAATTAGGTTTTAAGGTGGAAATCAAACACAGTGACTACCCCGCTTGTGAATCCCTTAGGATGCTGCGGGATTGCAGGCCGCCCTCCACCCTCAGCAAGTGTTTCCTCCTGCTCTGGAAGACACGCCTTTTCTTCCTGATGAAACAGTGGGCTGGTATGAGGGGCCAGGCTGTATGAAACCTGTGTCCTGCATATTGAAACATCGGATTTCCCCACAGACAGTGGTGTGCTGGAGCCAGCTGGAACTGGCTGTGAGAGCTGCTTTCATGCATCTTTTCCCAAACATATGTTCTGTGTCATCAGGTTGGTAATTTGAAATGAGCCCTAGAGGGAGTATTTACACCACAGAAATTTTTGAATGCTGGAGACCAGGGCTTGTTCCTCCTGAGGAGCCAGCTGTTAGGCAGTTACCAGCACACCACTGCCCACCAGGAAAGGCCGGTGGGAGCAGAGAGATGGACAAAGGGATCCCAAGGCTAACCCATGGATTTACAGCTTCCATCTCAAGTTCCCTCCAAGTCCTCAGGTTTTGAAGAGTAAATACTACTGGAGTAGAATTGCTGCCCAGTTTAAGTTGCCTCTTTTTTTTTTTTTTTAAAGATTTTCTTTTTTTCCTTTTTCTCCCAAAAGCCCCCCAGTAAATAGTTGTATATTCTTCGTTGTGGGTCCTTCTAGTTGTGGCATGTGGGACGCTGCCTCAGCGTGGTTTGATGAGCAGTGCCATGTCCGTGCCCAGGATTCGAACCAACGAAACACTGGGCCGCCTGCAGCGGAGCGTGCGAACTTAGCCACTAGGCCACGGGGCCAGCCCCTTAAGTTGCCTCTTTTTTCTCCCTCTTCTTTTTTGTTGTTAAGGGCAAATGACTCAATTTGAGTAGTAAAACACGAGTATGCTGTGTCTCCACTGGAAAGCAAGATGGCTGACGCTGGAAGATGTCTTTGGGCCCAACCCATGATGAAGTCCTGCCTGGGTCCTAGGGAGGTGGGTTAACCACCCGGGACAGGGTGGGCTGTGGTGTTAGCTAGGGAAGGACAGCACACACATGACTGCTCAGGGTCTGTGGGGACAGCTAGCAAAGAGGAGCTCACCTTTGTTTTCCCACGGTGTGGTCTGGACCCTTGGTGGCTCAGAATCTGTCAGAACAAGAGGTTCTGGGTGAGATCATGCTGCCTGTGAAGCCACCTTGTGGCTCAGGGAAGGAGCAGATGGTGACCAGGATGGGAAGGGAAGTCCCTGGCAGCGCCGAGACACAGGCGTGTTCAGTAAATATTTACTGAATGGAAACTAGTGATGGCTGCCATGTGTAGTTTAGCCGAAAGCTGGTTGTCTCTGTCGAGAGCATATGTGATACCCCAGGGGCCTCACAGGCCGGGTGGGGACTAGGGCGAGACAGTGAGATACCCACTCTCAGGTGCCGACCTGCACTTGCACCAGCCTGAGTGGCCTCCTCGCCTCACCTGTTCACAGGACCTTGGTCCTGCATCATAAGAGGGAGGGCAAGAGCCAGTGATGCCTGTTGGTATCACAAATGAGTGATGACTTGCTAAAGTTCTGTGAGAACCCAGCATAGAGAGCACCTAATACCTTCTGAGACAGAACAGCGCAGGCCCCCAGGGAGGCCATCTGAGCTGCTTCTGGAAGGGTCAGCAGACATGTGACAGGAGAAGGGAGGTCAGGGTGTTACTCCAGGGAGCAGGAGCAGACACACAGTCTGGAGGCTGATGGGGCGTCCTCTCTTAGGTCCAGAGGGGATGAGGATTGGCCCCTATAAATTGGGAGGTCTTTTCCCGGTTCACTGTCCTGCTTGGGGGACAGGGCTCTCCCTCTCCTCTGTGTCTCCTCAGGAGTGAGTCTCCAAGATCCCAGGGCATGTTCTTGGTGGCTGTTTGTGGGGTCTGCAGAGCCTACCCACTGCCCTGTGGGGTGCAGTGGTATGGCCTGAGCCCCTGGGTGGGCAGGAAGTTGTGCTGGGTGTCGTGGCCTGTCCTCCCCCAATGGATGGACGAGAGATGCTGGGAACCTGTCCAGCAGAGACCCGTGAGGGAAACCTTGTGATAAAGGAAGTCCGGCGGAAAGGGGCTGACTGATGTGGGTGGGATGAATGTCACTGACAATCTGAGGTTAGACGGGAGCCCTTCAAGGGAGCTGGGCCCAGGCAGGGGAGGGGAGCAGTCCCAGCCAGTGGGGCTTCTCCAGGTTTAATGGTATTGTAGTTGGCGAGACTGATGATATGGTTAAGACTAATGAAAAGACCTGGTGAAAGGCAGACTGAGACACTCCTTAGGAGGATGGTGCTCCCTGCCCCAGGGACGGGGGAGGGTTCACCAGCCTCCAGCTCAGAGACATGAGGGTCCCAGGCCCTGCTGGAGACCAGCTGAGGCTCCTCAGGCCAGCAGGCTTTGCAGGCGTGGTTTGGGCTGGAGGCGCAGGCCCATTTGTGATGCACTGAGTGCAGAGGGAGGTGGCTGTGGTTGGCCAGGGGCCGCCTTTGTTCTCAGAGGCTGTGAGATGCAGCCACAGGCCTTGGTTCCCCTGACTGGGGGTGGTGTGAAGGAGGCAAGAGGCCACTGTGGGACAGGCGTCCCTCCCCCCCACTCCGTGTGGCTTCTCAAGCTCTGAAGCCGTCTTAGTGTGGGAGATTCATTTCCCTGAGAGGGACCTGGATCTGGAAAGACCATGGGTCTGAAAGACTGACCACCTGGTTCTAGGCCTGGCTCTGCCACCTACTGGCTCCTAGACCTTGGGTTTATGCATGAAACTACTTGGATCCTCAGTTTCCTCATCCGTGAAATGGGAAGGCGATCCTAATGGTGCCTGTCTCTCACAGGTGGTAGTGCTTGTAAACTGGAATGTGCTAGACAAGTGGGAGGTGTTGATGATGTTTAGCTCTGGGTGCCCCTGACATACTTGAGACCATGGGAATGTCTCTTGCATAGATTCAGCAAGAACAGATTAAGCAGTGTCCCCATTTTTCCATCAGTCAGACTTCTCCCATCCGTAACCCTTTAGAACTTAGCTCAGGGCAGAGCTCCCACCTCATTGCCCTAGGCACGGGGCCCTCTTTCAGTGACCTGAGCACAGCAGCCCCCAGTGCCCAACATTGGAGGCCCCTCACCTCCAGAATAGTGTTTCTTAGGCTGCCCAGCCTCACAAAATGGAGATAATTGAAAAGTGTCTCACACAGAACCGTGCAAGTATTTTTGATATTATGTATTGTTTGTGTCAAGTGTTTAGTTGTAGACTTACTATTCTCTTCAGCCATTCTAAGAAGAAAATGTTTAATAAAGAGTAAATATCAAGTCAACAGTGTTTTAATGGGGCGAAGAAACAAAATCACGTCAGATCCCAGAAATGACTTCCAGAAGAACCACACTGTAGAATTTGGCTGCTAAGAGGGTTGCTGCCTCTGCCACGAATAGGAAACTGCAGGATCAGGAGCTGCTAGCCTGTGCCCATTCTGTCTGCCAGCGTTCCATGCCAGAAAAATGGATGCTCTGCTTCGTGCCTGGACCCTGTGTAACTCAATCTCAGATAAAGGTCTTGTGTGTATAAAAATGATTGCTGGGACCTTACTCATAATGAACCTGGAAAACGTAGTTGTTAGCTTTGCATCCCCTGCAGCACAGGGAGGATCCTCGAGCAAGGACTTAACGGGTGTTGGATGAGCCAGGCCATGGGATCTGCCAATCTTGTCCTCAAAGAGCTGATTGAACTTGGTTTGACCACTTATAGGGTTTGACACAATACAAGTACCCTTGTGCCTCCTGAAATATACCACTTTACCAGCTCATAGTCCCCCTCGCTTCCTTTCCCTCCCACATTAACCGCATCTTGCCTGCCTTCACACCCGCTCTCTTGGTTCTCTTCTACCCTGCTTTCTGTGAAAAAAACCCAGTTGAGCCAAGAACATGTTTGTTTGTGGACATTACTGTAGATTCTGGTCTGTAACAAGGAGGTGCTATCAGTCTCATTGGCAGCACACGGGCTTTCCCCTCTTTGCCATCACCTCCATCACAGCCTCCCTCTAAAGCCTGAGGTCCTCACACACGACCACTCTCTGCCCTGTAGTGTCCTGTGGGGTGTAGAATCCACTGCCCCTCACTCTAATTTGTTCTCTGAGAGAGCGACTTTGTCAGCTTCCAGCCCTCACCAGCATCCCCCTGGGGAATTCTGGTGAGTGAGACTTTCCTGTCTCCTTACACCAGTGAGCACAGTGAGAGCCAGGGAGAGACGTGGGAAAGAACTGAAGAAGTGGAACGAAAACCTTTTCTTCCAGGAAGGTTGCCTGTGATGAGCAAGAGAGAGATGGATCAGGAGGGAGGTCATAAGATTTAGGAAGTTTTTGACTTTTTTAGTGGAAGAGGTTCAGTCATCTTTTTAGGATGAGAGAACAGATTCAGGAGAGAGGGAGAAGTTGACACAAGACTGGGGAGGGAATAATGGATGAAACAATGTGTCTAAGGGGGATGAGAGGCAGGAGCAGAGCAGGTTTTGTGGGACTTAATATGTTCAACCTTTTATACTTAGAAGCAGGAAAGAGAGTGAGTATTTAGAATGAGAACTGTCTCTCCAGGGAGTTTGCGCCTCTAGTGTCCTGAAGCCTCCTTCACCTGCTCTTGACCTGAACTGCCAGTGACTATCCTGCTATGTGGACCATGGCTGTTGGGTGAACGCTTGTCCCTATTTGACCATCTTTCTCTCCTTCCACCTTTGTCCTCTTGACTCATTTTTTATAGCATTAAAAAAAATTTATGAAAGGGAAATTGGCTCTGACAAAAGACATCACTATAAATCATTGTCATTATCCTTGTCCTTAGAACCTCGGCAGGGGCTGAGGTGGTGAGGAAACCCTCTAGTCCTCTCCTCGTGGTGACTTCCCACATCTCCTCCCCATCAGGTCCAGTTCTGGAACCTTAACCCAAAGGAAACTATTATCATTGTCACACGCTGGATGCAGCCCCAGTGGGGCAGGGAGATAGGAGTGGGTGGAGCCCTGGAAACTGTCTTGGGCTGCATGGCCCCTGTAAAAGCGAGAAAAGCATGACACTCAGTGTGACAGCAAGTGAGAATGGAAAGAAGTTAGGAAGAAAAGAGGGTTGAGAGAGAGGATCTCAGAAAAATCAGTGCTCAGGAAAACCAGGGGGCCTGCATGGATAAGGGGGTAGTGCAATTTGTGTGGGGCCTTTAACAAGGACCTGGCAGGGAGGAATAGGAAGAAGCAGAGGATGGCCAAAGGGACACCTCAGCTAGGGGAGCAGGCAACAGGATACAGGACTAAAGGGCCTGATGACTCAGTAACCACCATTCTCCATCAGGCTTGTCCTTAAAATTAATGGTACACATAGGTTCAGAGTAAGAGGAGAGAAACACATATGCCATGCAAAGACTAACTCAAAGAAAGCTGGAATGGCTAATTAATATCAGAGAAAGTCGACTTCAGAGCACAAAAATTACCAGAAATAGTGATGGATATTTAATTGGGTTCTGGTACCAAATTCAATGTATATGTGTGTGTATGTGTGTTTGGGTGTTTCCCCATACCAACAAACAATTCTTGGACATTAGCTGTGTCTTCCACAGTTCAACTCAATTCTGACACTATCTACGTGCAGATAGCATCATATTCCACCACGTAAGAGTTGAGTCCTACCAGACTGTCCCGCCTACATTTCAGACACCAGTAGCAAGGCCAGGTTGTTACCTGGACTTCTGACTGACTGGCTATAAATCACAGGTTCCCATGATGCCCTCCTTGGGTTCTGCAAGTTCTAGAGCAGCTCAGAGAACTCACAGAAACACTTTACTAGATTACCAGTTTATTATAAAAGGATCTAACTCAGGAACGGGCAGATGGAAGAGATGCAGAGGGCAAGGTAAGGGGAAAGGGCATGGAGCTTCCATGCTTTCTCTGAGTGCATCACTGTCCCCAAAACTCCACGTGTTCAGCAATCTGAAAGCTGTCTGAACCCTGTTCTTTCAGGTTTTTATGAAGGCCTTGTTACATAGGTATGATTGATTAATTGACAATTGGTGATTGATTCAACTGCCAGCCCCTCTCCCCTACTCAGAGGTCAGCAGGTGGAACTGAATGTTCCAACCCTCTAATCATATGGTTGGCTCCACTGGTAACCAGCTCCCATCCTTAGGTGCATTCCAAAAGTCACCTGATGAACATAACAAAAGACACTTTTCTCTCTCTCATCACAGGAAATTCTAAAGGTCTTAGGAGCTCTGTGCCAGAAATGGAGAAGAAGACCAAATATATGTTTTTATTATAAATCACAGTGTCATATACTGACGAGGGGGTCGATTTACAAAGAGATAACAATCCTAAATGTATATGCATAT
Organism: Equus quagga; assembly: GCF_021613505.1. Taxonomy (NCBI): domain Eukaryota; kingdom Metazoa; phylum Chordata; class Mammalia; order Perissodactyla; family Equidae; genus Equus; species Equus quagga. The sequence continues at coordinate 38,915 of NW_025799275.1, forward strand.
AACAACAGTGCTTCCACACACAGGACGCAAAAACTGACAGAACTGAAAGGAGAAAGAAACAAATCTACTATTATAGTCAGAGGCTGTGATACCCCTCTCCCAGAAGTGGAAGTATTAGATAGGAAATCAGTAAGAATATAGAAGAAGTGAACACCGCTATCAACCAAATTGACTTAATTAACATTTTAGAACATTCCACCAAATGACAGCAGGCTATGCTTTTTTTTTAAAAGCACATGGAAAATTCAGCAAGATAGGTTCTATTCTAGGTCATAAAACGAAACTTGGCAAGTTTAAAAGATGTGAAAAACATATTGTGTGAGCTCCATGGAATTAGACTAGAAATGAGCAACAGAAAGAGAACAGAAACATCTCCAAACTCTTAGAAATTACACAAGACACTTGTAGATATTCTGTGGGTCAAAGAGGAAGTCTCCAAGGAAATTAGGAAATAATTGAACTAAATCAAAATGAAAATACAACATATCAAAATTTATGGGATGAAGCTAAAGTAATGCTTAGAGAAAAATTGTAGGATCAAAGGCTTATATTAGAGAAGAAGAAATATATCATAAACAACTTAAGCTCTCATCTTCTGAAACCTGAAAATTAAAAACAGCTAGAACAAGCAGTAGGAAGGAAATAATATAGAGAAGACCAGAAACTAATGAAAATGATAAATCTGAAAAAGGGTATATTCCTGAAACCTACGGTTAAGTCAGTCTTAATGGCAAAAAACTGAGTGCTTTTCCCCTGGTATTGGAAATAAGAAAATATGTCCAATTTCAGCAGTTCTATTCAACACTGTACTGTAAGTCCTGGCCAGTGCATTATGGCGAGAAAGAGAAATAAAAGGTCTACAAATTGAGAAGGAGGCAGGAGAAACCTATCATTATTTGTAGACAGCATGCTTGTCTATATAAAAAACCCTCTAGAACTAATAATTGAGTTTAGCAAGATTACAGGAAAGAAACTCAGCAGAAAAATATTGTTGTACTTCTATATACTAATGAAAGACATGAACACCAGGTTCAAAAGTTTGAATTCCAGGTTGTGGGAAGTGTATTGGGGTTCTTGAAGGAGTGTGCATACATGAAGATTAATCTAGCCAAGCCCTACAAAATGGATTAGAGGGTGGGGCAAGAAACTGGTGCCATGGAGTGTGTGAGGCTCTGTAGGTCTTATCTTGTGTACTCACCTCCAGTCTCTGATCCATCCCCCTTACTGTTTGTTCTAAATTGAAAATATGAGTCATTTATTGATTCATGTTGGGCACTTTTCTCCCAGATTGTTTGAAGAGTAGTTAATAATTAAGGGCTGGCCCCGTGGCCGAGTGGTTAATTTAGCGCGCTCCGCTGCAGGTGGCCCAGTGTTTCGTCAGTTCGAATCCTGGGCGGGGACATGGCACTGCTCATCACACCATGCTGAGGCAGCGTCCCACATGCCACAACTAGAAGGAGCCACAACGAAGAATATACCACTATGTACTGGGGAAATTTGGGGGTAAAAAGGAAAAAAAAACTTAAAAAAATTATATTACTGCCTGCTGTAGTTAGGGAATTCCCAATTTCTTTACCAGCAGGTGCTAGAAACATCTAAAGTTTGACGATTTCTTTTTTCCTGCTTAAGACTGGGTCAATAAAATAAAGTCACTGGATGTGAGGTGCTTAACATGAGACCTGACATATTGTAGGTACTTGATCAACCATGCTAGGGGGTGTAGGGAGAGGAAGGAGCCAAGGAAATGGTCCAGGTTTCTGGAGTGGTCCATTGCCTGAAAGTGGGAAGACAGAAATAGGTTGGAAATGAAGATAATGAATACAGCACTGGACATGTTGAGAGTGAGCCCTGAGTGGAGATGTCTTGTTGAGTTGAATGCAGGATCTGATGCTAAGCAGATGATGTGGGGTGGGGATATAGACGTGGACATGAGCAGTATGTGAATGATACTTGGAGCTCACAGAGTAGATGTCCTAGTGACAGAGTGAAAAATGAGATGAAAAGGGGGCTCTGACCACTGGAAGCACTAACATTTGAGGGAAGAATGGATACAGAGGAAGAGGAGCCAGCAAAAGAGCCTGAAGAGGATGGCCATTGTGAAAGGGGAGATCCAGGAGAGTCTGACATCAAGGAAACTGAAGGAAGAGAGTGTTCCAGGAGGGAGAGGTCAATAATGTCAATTGCTGATGTTCTGAGTAGTAGGAGAAGGCAAGGAAGGAGGATCTTGGAGAAAGTGCAGACGTGTGACTGTGATGTGGAAGAGGGAGACATAGGACAATGGTCAGGGGTATGGGGTTAAGGAGGATGTAAATAGAGAGATTCCTGAGAATATTTAAGGGTGCGGGAAAGGAGTGGGCAGAGATGGATCAATGGAACACACCAAAGAAAGAGGAAATACATTAGAAATCCAGGTTCCCAAAAAGGTGAGAGGAGAAGGGACACGAAGTTCAGTGAAGGTACTAACTTTAGACTGTAGGAGCTCAATGTCTTCCATGGGGACAGGAGAGAAACTTAGGACAGACATAAATAAGTGCAGGTCAGTTACAAGTTTGGTGGTAGGTATTTAAAATTATCACTTTCTGCTGTGCATTTTTCCCTGAGAAATAGGAGGCCCTGCCATTTGACGAGAGTGATAAGGGAGGATGTTGTCTCAGTCTGCTCAGCTGCCATAATAGAATAATATGGATGGTGGCTTAATCAACAGAAATTAATTTTCTCACAGTTCTGGACGCTAGAAGTTTTTGGATTTTTCTTGTTTTTTGAGGTAGGCCTGAATTGCTATAAACTTCCCTCTTAGAACCACTTTTGCTGTATCTCATAGATTTTGGCATGTCGTATTTTCACTTTGATTTTCCTCCAGGTAATTTTTGATTTCTCCTTTTATATCTTCATTGACCCACTCGTTGCTCAGTAGCATTTTGTTTAATCTCCACATATTTGTGGTTTTTCTGATTTTCTCCCTGTAGCTGATTTCTAGTTCCATACCTTTGTGGTCAGAAAAGATGCTTGGTGTTATTTCAATGTTCTTAAATTTCTTGAGACTTGTTTTGTGGCCTAATATGTGATCTATCCTGGAGAAAGTTCCATGTGCATTTGAAAAGAATGTGTTTTCTGCAGTTTTTGGATGGAATGTTCTTTATATATCTACTAAGTCCATCTGGTCCAATGTGTCCTTTAAGGCCAAAGTTTCCTTATTGATCTTCTGCTTAGATGATCTATCCATTGGCGTAAGTAGAATGTTAAAGTCCCCTACTATTATTGTGTTACTGTCTATTCCTCCTTTTATGTCTGTTAATAATTGCTTTATATATTTAGGTATTCCTATGTTGGGTGCATAGATATTTACAAGTGTTATATCCTCTTGTTGCATTGTTCCCCTTATCATTATGTAGTGTCCTTCTTTGTCTCATGTTATAGTTTTTGTTTTAAAGTCTATTTTGTCTGACGTAAGTATTGCTACCCCAGCTTTCTTTTCATTGCCCTTTGCATGGAGTATCTTTTCCCATCCCTTCACTTTCAGTCTGTGAGTGTCTTTAGGTCTGAAATGTATCTCTTGTATGCAGTATATATGGGTCTTGTTTTTTTAATCCAATCAACCACCCTATTCCTTTTTATTGGAGCATTTACTCTATTCACTTTTAAAGTAGCTATTGATAAGTATGTACTTATTGCCATTTTGTTACTTTTTTAATGGTCTGTTAGTAGTTCTTTTCTGTTCTTTTCTTCTTCGGTTGCTCTCTTCCCTTGTGGTTTGATGGCTGTCTTTAGTATTTTGTTTGAGCTCCTTTCTCTCAAGTTTCTTTGTGTTTATTATAGGTTTCTGTTTTATGATTACCGTGAGATTCATTTATAATAACCTATGTTGATAGCAATCCATATTAAGCTGATGTTCTTTTTAGTTTAATCTCTTTCTAAAAGCTCTACTCTTTTCTCTCCACCTCCCAGGTCTTATGTTTTTGATATCATATCTTACCTATTTTTGTGAGTGTGTGTGTATCTTTTACCCTTTTATCATTGAAATAGGTAATTTTAGTACTTTTGTCTTTTGACCTTCATATCATCTTCCTAGGTGGTTGATCTGCTACCTTTACTGTACTTTTGCCTTTACCAGTGATTTTCTTGCCTTTTGGGGGGATAATTTTCTTTTTCCTATTTCTGGTCTTCTCTTTCCCACTTGAATAAGTCCCTTTAGCATTTCTTGTAAGACTGGTTTCTTGATGATAAACTCCTTTATCTTTTGCTTGTCTGGGATACTCTCTCTCCTTCCATTCTGAATGATAGCCTTACTGCATAAAGTGTTCTTGGCCATAGGTTTTTTCCTTTCAGCACTTTAAATGTATTCTACCACTCCCTTCTAGTCTGTAAGGTTTCTGCCGAGAAGTCAGCTGATAGCTTTATTAGATCTCCTTTCTATGTAACTTGTTGCCTTTTGCTTGTGGTTTTTAGGATTCTCTATCTTTAATTTTTGACATTTTAATCATAGCGTGTCTTGGTGTGGGCCTCTTTGGGTTTGTCTTGTTTGATGCTCTCTGTGCTTCCTGTACCTAGATGTCTGTTTCCTTCCTTAGGGTAGGAAAATTTTGCAGATATTATTTCTTCCAATAGATTCTCTGCCCCTTTGTTTCTCCCTTCTCCTTCTGGGACACCTATAATAAAAAGGTTAGTGCTCTTGACATTGTCCCAGAGGTCCCTTAGATTGTTCTCATTCTTTTAAGTTCGTTTTTCTTTTCTATGTTCCGTTTGGGTAATTTCCTCTAGTCTTTCATTGAGCTCACTGATCTATTCTTCAGTATCATCTTCTCTGCTATTAATTCCCTCTAGTGAAATTTACATTTCCAGTATTGTTTCCTTCATTTCTGATTGGTCCTTTTTCATATTTTCCAGTTCTGTGTTGATGTTCTCACTGACTTTATATCCATTCTTCTCCTAAGATCAGTGAGCATCCTTATGACTTTTTGTTTGAACTCTTTGTCAGCTAGATTGTTTATTTCTGTTTCCTTTAGTTCTTTTTCTGGGGATTTGTCCTGTTCCTTTAGTTGAAATGTATTCCTTTGCCTCCTCACCTTGCTTCTTTGTCTGTGCTTATATCCACGTACTAGGTTGGTCAGCTATGTGTCCTGATCTTGGAGAGGTGGGTTTATGTAAGAGGTGGCTTTTGAGGCCCAGCAGTGTTCTCCCCTCTCATCACCATTTCCAAATGTTCTAGGAGTGACTCCTGTGTGGGCTACATGTGTCCTTCTGTTGTGGCTAAGTTGCTCTTGCTGCAGGTGCCCAGGGATGCTAAGCCGTTTCCCTGTCCAGCTGGTTGTGATACTCAGATGTGTCTGAATGTTATGGACCCTTCATTCACATTATTGGCCCTGGGGACCCCCAGCACAGTTGGCTACAATGTCTAATAGCACATTCCTGTTGCAGTTTTTCTACTAAGTGAGAAGGCCTCCAGTGTGGCTGGTTGTTAGACTCAGGGTCTTACAATTGCTGTAGGCCTCTGGCCTGCAAGGGTGTTGTCAGCTCTCTCAGGATTGCAACTGAGTGGGGCTGGCCCCAGGCATGGGACCAACCATTTGTTTCAGGCTTTGGAAGGTGGCCTGATCCCCTATGTGGTTGTTTGTGATGCACAAGTCTTCTGCAGCTGACATTCCCCACAGCCTGACAGCAGCTGACACACCCCATCAACACAGTCCTGTACCGTGGGTGCACCCTGGCCCACTGAAGTGGACCCAGTCACCTCACTGCAGAGGCCCCACATAATCCCAACTAGTTAACCGCCCTCTTCCCTACAGAGGCAGACCCACTTGCCTGGCTGCAGAGAATCCAGGCACCCAGCCTATGCAGGCCCAAGGACTTGCTGTTGGGTGGGGGTAGTCTGTAGGGTGGGCTGCCTGCCTTGGCTGAGCTGGATTAATCAGTGCTCAGTGGCTGGCGCAGATCCTGGGTAACTGGCCAAGGGAAGAACTCCAATGGCGTCTGCCAGCATCTGTGTCAATAGGCCTGGACTAGGTCACAAAATGGCTGCTGTCAATGTCTCACTCCCTGGAGAGGTCTCACCTCTCTCTGAGATGCTCCCACAGCCTGTCAGGTGGGTCTTTTTTTCACCAAGGGACTGTGTGCCTTTCTTTCTGGGGATTTTAGGTTTCCAACATGGGTGAATTTGTGCATGCGCCCTTTAAGAGCTGGCTTTTTTCCCTTATGTCCCATAGATTTCCTGGGGGTATTCCCTGTTGTTGCTAGTAGCCAGCAAAGCCAGATATTATCAGACTCATATCAGTTGTGCTGAGTCCAAAGGATGCTTATAGGGGTAACTCTCCCCTGCTCAGTTCCCCCACTCTTCCAGGGAAGGCTGTGAACCTTAGGATCACTCCTGGCTGGCCATAAAACATCACGGCTTGCCAACGTGGCTTTTTTAAATGTCCAGACAGGAAATTTTGCCTCTTTCACCTCAGTCAGTACTGTCCCTTGTCATGGGGGTTATTTTCATCCAGTTTCTGTCCTCTCCAATGAGCAATTGTTCTCAGAGTAGTTGTAAATTGATTGTGTCCATGGGAGGAGGTGAGTTCAGAGTCTGCCTATGCCACCATCTTGACACCTCTCCCCAACTCAGCAAAATTAAATCACTAATTCATGAACATGGACTGTCTTTCCATTTATTTAGGTGCTCTTTCTTTCAACAGTTTTGCAGTTTTCAGTACACTAGTTTTGCACTTCTTTTGTTATATTTATTGCTAAGTCATTTTTTTCTTTTTGATTTTATTGTAATGAAATTGTTTCCCTAATTATTTTTTGGATTGTTTGTTCTTGGTGTATGCAAACATAACTAATTTTTGCATATTTATCTTGCTTCCTGAAAACTTACTAAACTTGTTTATTAGGTCTAATAGTTTCTGTTGGATTTCTTTGGATGTTCTGTGTATAAAATCATGTCATTTTCAAATAGAGATAGTTTTAAATTTTCCTTTCTAATATGAGCACATTTTACTCTTTTTCTAACATAATTATTCTGGCTAGAAACTATAGCATAACGTTGAATACAAGTGATGAGATCAGGCACTCTTTTCTTTTTTCCTCTGGAGAAAGTGTTCAGTTTTTCACCCTTAAATAAGATGTTAGCTGTGGATTTTTCATAAACATCTATCAATTTGAGAAAGTTCTCCTCAATTCCTACCTTTGACTGTTTTTTTTCATGAGAGGGTGTTGAATCTTGTCAAATACTTTTTTCCTCTACCTAGATGATCATGTATTTTTTTCTCCCTTTAGTCTACTAACATCTCATATTACATTGCTTAATTTTCTTATGTTGAACCAACCTTGCATGTCTGGGATGAATTCCACATGGTCATGTTGTAGAATCCTTTTTTATATCCTGATGGTTTTAGTTTGCTCATAATTTGTGGAGGATTTTTGCATGTACAGTCATAAGGATATTAGCCTGTAGTTTTCTTGTGTTGCCATTGTCTTTTTTTGCTATAAGGGTAGTTCTGGCTTCATAGATGAGGTGGTCAGTGCCTAAGCACCATTTCCTATTATATTTTTGGAAGCGTTTGTAAAGTGTTGACAGTAGTTCTCCTTCAAATGTCTGGTACAATTCAAGATGGAGCCATCCTGGCTTTACTTTGAGGGAGTATTTTGATTGCTGATTCATTCTCTTTACTTGTCATAGGTTTATCTAGAATTTCAATTTATTCTTGTCAGTTTTGATAGTTGTGTCTTTCTAGAAATTTGTCCATAATAATATATGTAATTTGTTTTCATACAATTGTTCACAGTATTTCCTCATAATATTTTTTATTTGTGTGGATTAAATTAATTTCCTAATTGCTACTTTTTCAACTAGGTTAATACCAATTTAATTTAAATAGTGAACAAAACTTTGATCCTATAGAGCTATGTTCCATCCTGCTTTGTGCTGTTATTCTCATACAAATTCCATATTTTACGTTGTTTGCCCATTAACACAGATTTATAATTTTTTTATTATGCAAGTTTCTTTTAAGTTAGGAGAAAAAACTGTTACAAAGAACAACAGCAACAAAACCCCATTCATATTAACTTCTTTGTTTATCGAGTTAATGACTTTCACTGGTGCTATTTATTTGCTCATATGCATTCTATTTACTGACTAGTGTCCTTTCATTTCAGCCTGAATGGCTCCCTCTAGTATTTGTTATAGGGCAGGTCTGCTAGTGACAAAAATCTCAGTTTTCATTTATCTGGGTATGTCTTCATTTCTCCTTCATTTTTTTTAAAGCCCCAGCACATAGTTGTATGTCCTAGTTGTAGGTCATTCTAGTTCCTCCATGTGGGATGCTGCCACAACATGGCTTGATGAGTGGCATGTAGGTAGATGCCTAGGATCCGAACTGGCAAACCCTGTGCTGCTGAAGCAGAGCACGTGAACTTAACCACTTGGCCACAGGGCTGGCCCCTTCTCCTTCATTTTTGTTGGATAGTAAGTTCAAGTTTGATAGTTTTTTTCTCTCAGAAACTTCAAATATGTCACCCCAGTGCCTGTGGCCTCCATGGTTTCTGAAATCAGCTGTTCATCTCTTTGTGGATGCCTTGTATGGGATGAGAAACTGCTCTATTTCTGCTTTCAAGAATCTGTTTATCTTTGTCTTTTTTAAAATGGAGATATAATTCCTTCACAACATTATATTAGTTACAGGTGTACAACATAATGACACAATATTTGTATATATTGCAAAATGATAACCACAAGAAATCTAGTTAATATCCATCACCACACACAGTATCAAATTCTTTTTGTGATGAGAACTCCTTTATCTTTTGCTTGCCTGGACAGCTTTTTATTTCTTCTTCTATTCTGAATGAGAACGTTGCTGGGAGGAGTATTCTTGGGTGAGAGTTTTTTCTTTTAGCACATTGAATATATCATGCCACTCCCTTCTGGCCTGCAAAGTTTCTGCTGAAAAATCTGCTGATAGTCTTATGTGAGTTCTGTTCTCTTGTTGCTTTTAAGATTCTTTCTTGTATTTAACTTTTTACACTTTAATTATGATGTGTCTTGGTGTGAATCTCTTTGGGTTCCTCTTCTTTGGCACTCTCTGGGGTTCCTGGATCGGGATGTCTATTTTCTTCCCAGGTAAGGGATGTTTTCAGCTATTATTTCTTCAAATAAGTTTTCTGCCCCTTTCTCTCTCTCTTCTCCTTTTGGGATCTCTATACCATGAACGTTGGTCAACCTGAAGTTGTCTCATAAGCCCCTTAGGCTATCTTCACTCTGTCTTTCTTGTTCTTATTGCTGCTCTGACTGGGTGAGTCCCATTACACTGTTTTCAAGTTCACTGCTCCCTTCCTCTGCTTCACCTAGTCTGTTATTGAACCCTTTTACTGTAGGTTTCTGTTCAGTTACTGTGTTCTTCATCTGCATGACTTCTAATTGGTGCTTTCTTATATTTTCTATCTCTTTGTTGAAATTCTCATTTTGTTGCTCTATTCTTCCCCGAGCTCAGTGAACATCTTTATGACCATCATTTTGAACTTTTTATCCATTAAATCACTCATCTCCATTTCATTAAGGTCTTTTTGTGAAATTTCATCTTCTTTTTCCATTTATAACATATCCCTTTGTTTCTTCATTTTTGTTGATGTCTATGCATGAGATAAAACAGCCACCACTCCCAGGCTTAAAGGAGTGGCCTTGAGTAAGAGATGAACTTTATCATTCAACCCTGTGTAGCTCTTGGTTGTCTCTCAAACCTTTTTGATCGTTCAAGCAGCCTACTTTATTTTTAGTGGATCCCAGTAGCTGAGCATGTGCCAAGTCCTGTCCATGTCCCAAAGAGAATGATTTCAGTCAGCACCCAGTTTCAGGCTTATTGGAAGCCCAACTCTGAGGCAATAATAGCTTTTGAAGTATGCAAATATGCCTCTTTCAGGAAAAGACTGAGAGATGGGCATTTCTATCTGTTCCCTCTGCATTGAGCCCTGGGGTATTAGCCAGTTAAGAACTATTTCTTTCTTTGCTACCTTTGAACCTGTAAGCACAAGCCCTGCTGGCCACCAGAGCCAGGATTTCAGTGCACGCCTCCTCTGGGCAATAGACACAGAAACCAGAGTACCAGATGTGTACACAAGCTTCTATCTTGGAGACACTTACACCCTGGGTGGGGCAGAGGGGAGCATGAAGATGGCACTCACCAGCCTCCCTGCTATCTGGAGAGGACTGTAGTCAGACCCAAGTGTGTGTTTAATTAGAAGACTGCCCCTCAGGCGACAGCTATGAAGATAAGCTCTCAGGCCTTTTTCACGAAACACTGGGAGTGTGTTTCAATCTGCTGCTGTCTCTTTTCTGTGCCAATGGGTCGATAGCACGTTAACAACTGTTTTCCCATTTTCAGCAGTCCTGTGGGACCCATCACCACAAAGTCCAAGATCCACCAGAGCCAGGTAATCAAGAGGCATCACCTGGGTGGCAGCTGCCAAAATCAGGGTGCCAGAGGAGTGCACAAGCTCCCTCCAGGAGATACTGGAGACCTGGAGTGAGACAGAGGGAGAGTGCAAAGATGACACCACCCAGCCTCCATCCCTGGAGAGCACCTTAGAAGGCCTCTAGATGTGTGCCAAACCTGAAGCCGGCCCCTCTGGCTGAAACTCCAAGTATAGCAAATAGGTGTCTTTCACAGAAAGACTGTGGTGTCTTGCAGTCCGCTATCTCCATGCTGTGCCCCGGAGTTGGTAGTAGGCCAAGAACTCTCTCTCTCTTTTTACAGTCCTATTAGACCCATGAACACAAGCCCCACTTGCTACAAGACCCAAGTGATCAGGGGGTGTACCCTGGGCAGTGATCACAAAAACTAGGGCATGAGATGTAAAAACTGGGAACAGATGCATGTACAAGATCCCTTCCAGGAGATATCCGAGCTCTGGAGCATGGTAGAAGGGACTGCAAAGATAAAACCTGCCCTCCAAGCTTTCTGCAGAAGATTGCAGTTGGCACTTAGATGTATGTTGATTTAGAAACCTGCCCCTCAGGCTGCAGCTATGAAGATAAGCTAATAGGCTTCTTTCACAGAAAGACTGCAGGCCTCAGTCTATAGCCTGCCTACTGTGCCCTGATGGTGGTTGCTGGTTAAGAACTCTTTCTACTTTTGTTATAGTCTTGTGGGACCCACAGAGTAAGTCTCACTGACCATCAGAGCCAGGCGATCTAGAGGTCTCCCCTGGGTGGCAGCTGCAAAAATTGGTGTGCCAGATGAGTGTACAACCTCTTCTTTGAAAGATACTGGCAAACTTGAGTGAGGCAGAGGGAGAGCACAAAAATGGTGCCTGATGGCCTCTGACTTTCAAGAGTGTTTCAGTAGCCCCTAGATGCATATTAAATTAGATGACTTCCCCTCGGGCCAATGCTTTCAGATCAGCAAATAATCCTCTTTCATAGAAAGTCTGTTCACTTTTCAGTTTGCTGTCTCTGTACTCGGCCCTGAGGGGTGTGAGTCCTCATGCAGAAACCCTTTAAGAATTGTTCCTCAGTTCGCTATTGCCTGTGGGTCTCATAGCTGCAAGCCCTGTTGGCTTTCACAGTTAGGCATTTGGGGGTTTGTCTGTCAGGTGCAGGTCTTAAATGTTGGGGTGTCAGAGGTGGGGTTCAAACCCTTCCTTCCTTTGGGAGAAGGTCTGGGTTGTGAATTCCCTCATGATTGAGAATTGCCACATCAGTGGCGGGGTCTATGGTGAGATTGTGACTCAGCCTCTCCTACTCACTTCCTTGTAGATTTTTTTCACCTTTCCCCAAGGTGAAGGAGCTGCTCAGCTAGGATTTGATTCTTTTTCAGAGGAAATTATTTCGCGTGTAGATGCAGATTTGGTGTGCCCCTGGGAGCATGTGACTTCAGGATCCTCTTACATCACTATCTTTAACCAGACCTCTCTTTATCTTTTGGTAATCTGATTCTGATGTATGGATCTCTGCAATGTGGATCTCTTGGAGTTTAACCTACTTGGAGCTCACTGAGCATCTTGATTGTAGTTTAGAGTGTTTTTAAAAAAATAAAATTTGAGAAATTTACTGATAATATTATTTCTCAAATTTTTTCTGCTCTTTTCTGTTTCTCCTCTATTTCTAGAAATCCATTAGATTATGCTTGATGATGTCCAATAGGTCTGTGAATGTCTTTTCATTGTTCTTTATTATTTTTTCTTTTTATTCCTCAGACTGAATAATCTAAACTTACATATCTTCAAGTTCAGTGATTAATTTTCTGTCTGCTCATAGCTGCTGATGAGCTCCTCCAGTGAATTTTTCATTTCAGTTGTTGTATTCTTCAACTCCAGAATTTCTGCTTGGTTCCTTGTTACAGTTTCTATATCTTTATTTATATTGTCTATTTGATACATTGATCTTATACTTTTCTTTAGTTCTTCATACATGATTTCCTTTAGTTCTTTGAACATATTGAAAATAGCTGATTTAAAGTCTTTGTCAAGTAAGTGCAATGATTATGCTTCTACAGGGATATTGTTTCTCCCCCCTTGTGAATATATCCTATATTCCTGTTTCTTTGCATATCTTATAAATTTTTTTTTGTTAGAAACTGGTCATTTAAAATAGTATAACGTGGTGATTCTGAAAATCAGACTCTTTCCCTTTCCAGATCTTGTAGTTGTTGCTGTATGTTGTAGCTTTTCTTGTTTGTTTAGTTTATTTCTGAACTAATGATGCTCATTTGCATTCTTTGTTGTGTTTGTCTACTAATGTTTCTCCTCATGTAGTCTAGTAGTCTGCTAATGTTGTGCAGAGGTTTCCTTAAATGCCTCAGCCTAGTGACTCTCTCAGTCTTTGCTGAGGGAAAGTCTCTGTGTGTGTTGGTCTTGTCTTCCATACTCATCCAGGCAGTGCTGTTAGACTTCAATTCCTGCTTGCACAGAGCCCCAGTCTTAGCCATAGGTAAGGATGAAGGCCTTCTCAGGCCTTTTCTGACATGCCCACATCCATATGCATCTGCTTAGACTTCTACATTCCAGGAATATGTCAAAGCTTTCAAAGACTCTATGAATAGCTCATTCCCCACGTTTTCCTTACAAGGTTTTAATTAGTCTATTTGTGTCAATTGTTATTCTCTATCTCAGGAAGCCCTGAAGTTAAACAATTGCCTGTAATTGCCTTTGTCAAATTCTGCTGGGTAAAGGGCTGTTCACAGTGGGAGAGCTCCAAGTTTAAGTCAAATATAGACTCTGTTTAAAGTATGGTCTTCAGGGGTACCACTACACATGTCAACTCCTAACAATTTACTGGGAATGAGGCTTTGAAAGGGCTGTCTCCGGTGGCTGCAAGGCTGCTGGAGTTCACCAAGAATACAGACATTTATTTTTCAAGTGTACAGCACTGCCAGAGAGCAGAGAAGTGACTAGGAAAAGTTAAAACACAAGATGGCTCCCTGTTTTTATTGGGGTTAAGCCATTTTTCTTGAATAAATGCTCCTCAGGTTACTGCAAGCCATTAGTTAACTTGCAGTGTTAGGAAAAAATTTTCTAAAAGGTAGGCCAATTTTCTCACTTCTTTTATGAAGGAGAGAGTTTTGGAGGTCCCTACTCTGACATTTTCACTCTTCACATTTTAATATACATTGTAAATTTATTAGTTATTTTCTAATTATGGCTAAAGTTGCTCAGCATTTATATACTTTTCCCTGAATGACCCATTGAAACTAAACCTTATCCTGTTGTGACTTTTTAAAGTTTTAGTTCTATTTATTTTTAATAAAAATACTAATTGTAATTATTTTTAATCAGAAAATAAGTAGTTGAATTATAGAGGAGGAAGGAAGGAAGAAAAAACAGATAGTGATGACTAGTGTGCACCTACTGCTGTTTCCCTCTGTCTGCAGTCCAGCTCTGGGGCTGCCCTGCTGCTTTGTTGCAAAACATTCATGGCTGGGCAGGTGGCTCTTCTCTTTCACCCAGACCTGGTGGTCAGAGAAAAGACCATAATGCAGACCCTGTCCTCCAAACTCTCCTTTACCTAAACACCCAGCCCTCCTCCTGGGGATACACGTTCCCCTCACATGATAAAGTGGCCAATCTCTCTCTTGCCAGGGTCTTTCACAGTCATGACTTGAATTTCTCAGAATCGACACCCTCCTTTTCCTCTAGAGCACATCCACGGCTGGGATGATGTTGTCAGCTTGTGAGCACATTGCCATTTATTTAAAATATGACCTTGGATAAGTTATTTCATCTCTTTGGACTTTCAGGATGCTCCTTCATTAGTGAATGAATGCTTAGATAATATGGTGTTTTGAGGATTTAGTTAAACATATATTGTAGATTAATTAAAAGAACACATGGAAAGCCTCTGGCATAGAGTAGATATTCAACAAATGTACTCTTCACACGACCCTCTCTCAACTGGGGTGTCCTGCCCTTTGGAATTCCAATTAAATAGACATTACCATCCACCAACTCCCTTGGAGGTCCAGAGAATTACCTACAGTTTCTGTGACTTCCTAGGAACTTACTTTTTCCTGGCTCAGATCTCTTATTCTTCCCGTGATCTCAGCTCACTGAACTCTACATTTTTCTCCTACCTGGCCCTTCCTGACACACACATTATGCTGCTATAGATCCAGGTGTGCCCTCATCTAATTCCTCAAACATTCCTGGCATCAGGTAGTTATGTGTAGCACACTCTTACCAAAGGTTCTGCAGCTAGCATGTGAGCTTGCTTGTGTGTTAGACCTTGGCACAGGATGGCTGGGATGTAGAAATGAGGTTTAAGCAATTGGTTTGCATAACTCAACGATTCTCACATGAAGAGTGCTTTCACAAGAGGCATAGGGACACAGAGGAAGGGGACCTATGAGACTTACTCCCCATCACCCCGAGAGTGACCAGTGGAGGAGCTGCCTGGATTTTGACTCCATACAAGAAGTGCCAGACCATAGGAGTCATGGACTGCCTTTTGAAGTGATGTCCTCATTACAAGGTGGGGTGGGGGAATCAAGCCACTGTTAAACGTTCTCTTGTCTGGGATTCTGCAGAGCAGTTTAGGGGATGAACAGACTGGAATTAGGTGACCTGCTTGAGGCCACACAGTGGGATTGGACAGCTGTGATGTTGGGAATTTTTTTCCAGAGTTTGTTGTTAAGAGTGCAGACCCTGACCCTTGATTTGCTGTGTGACCTTTCACAAGTTGTACAACCCTTTAGGGCTTGGTTTTCACATCCAAAAATGGGTTACTATGCAGTGCCCCGACTACCTTGAGTGCATGGTCATGGGGCCAGTGCTGCAGCTCCAGCCTTGGGGTGTTCTACCTGGGCAGCTGAGGGGGAAGCCTAAGTGGGGAGGAGAAGGAGGCACTTCCCAGGAGTTAGGAAGGTGGCACGGGTCCCCTAAGGTAGGGGAGGCAAGAGTTTTCGGATGTTGCAGAGTCTCCAGTCTGGGGGAAGAGTCCGGGGCCTGACCCTCAGTAGCGGTGGTGAGTCTGAGGCAGTGGAGGCTGTGGCCAGGAGGATGCGCAGGTCTCTGTCCCTGCCGCTCTGTGATGGCGGGAGCAGGGCTGCCAGAAGCTTAGAGGAAAAGCCTGGTTGTGATGCAGCTAAGAGCCTGTCGGTTTCTGTAGAGGTTAGTCTACGCCCTGTGTGGGGAGCATCACTAGCACTAGTGGCCGCTGAGGGACCCATGTAGGCGCAAGCAATAGGCAAACGGCAACATGTGCATTGGGGTGTGGGGATTTGACACTTCACACAAAGAGCTTTGCTTTTTTGCTCAGAGCTTCTTACTTAGGTGACTGACAGTTGAAATTTGTTGAAAATCCAAATGGAAATTTGACTCATTAAGGTGAGGCTTAGCCCAGCCAGGCTCTAAAAGAGTGACCTCTGAGCTGACCACACTGACACTGGTGGCCAGGGCTGCCTGGGGCAGGCTGTTGACCAGAGAAGCAGGTGAGGGTTTTGAGTGGGTGTAGGGCTGGAAATTGTGAGATCACTGCAGGGAGGGTCTCTCCAACACTGGGCCAGGAGGATCATAGAGTGAGGCTGTTTATAACTGGTTCTGCAATTATGATTGACGTCTTATTGTAGATACCAGGGATGATAGGAAAGATCTGAATGGCTTACTCTTACTATTGGGCTGTGATCCCAGAACTAATATTTAGCTCCGCCCTTGGGGTGGGGAAGAGCGCAAAGGGCTTGTCTGAGTGAAGCTTTTCCTCTGCTTTTGTCTCTGCCTCCTAGATGCTTCCTCTGCAGCGGAACAGGCTGGCAGGCAGCCTGCGATGGGGCCCTGCTCAGAAGATCCCCCCCTCTGCTGGGCCTCCTGGCTCCTGGGCTTCAGCAGCCTCCTCCTCAGTGAGTGGTCCGGGCTCCTGGCATGAAGGGCAGCGGGGTGGAACAGGGGGGCAGGGTCTCCCTCCCCTGTCTGCTGTCTTTGGTGAACAAAAGACCAAACAACTCTTATAATTTAGCAAATGCACTGTCCATGGGTAAGCAGAAAGAACAAATGGCTTTTTGGTTGCATGCAGGCTGGAAACCCTGAGGTCCCAGCAGTGGTGCTTTAAGGGGGCCATTAACAGAGAGGCAAGGCCACTTCTGCTGCAATAACAGTGAAGCCAGGGGAGCCTGGAGCTCCCCAGGGATGAGGGATGGAGACAGAGAAAGAAGCTGCTCCTGGGGACAGAGTGGGTAGGAACCAGGCAGCCCTGGCCTGAAACTCAGAGGGGACCTGCCATCTTCAGCAGCTGTCATGTGGAAGAGAGGGCTGACCTGGCACCACCATGTCTGAGCTGGAGGAATCAACTCCAGTCTGGGCTTCTTGGGCTTTTCTTCCGTAAAAAGAGAGTGAACGAGCACTGCCTGCCTGGGTTTGGGGCTCAGCTCCAAGCACCAAGGAGAGAGTCCCTGGGAGTCTCACCTTTAACTTCAAATTACTTGTGAATTTTGCATTTTACTACAGTGTTAGTTTTCATCTTAAATGTTAAGAAGGACTTATCTTCGGGTAAAGTGAATCCTCTAGGGGGACACCCTTTTTCCTGCCTGTGGGTTGCATCTCCCTACACTGCCAAAGTGGCTCAGGTCCTGGAGACCCCAGACCGAAAGCACAGTTTTAGAGAAAAACTCTGGAAAGAGAGGAGGTACCCATCAGTTCAGGAATCACTGAACAAATTGGGCAGCATCTGTCCCATGGAATAATATGGAGAAAAAAAACCCTAATGACCGGTTGTTTGGGGGGGGGGGATTTCCAATTTCCATGAGGTCGGATGTATGCATTTCCATGAGCAAGATGTGAGAGACCGAATACCATGAAATTCTCATTTTGTAAATGAACAGGAGCCTCGAAATTTAAGGGTGTCTGTGTACCTACTTGTTTATAAATGGAGAAAATGTGGAAGGAAACATTAGACTGCTAAGGTGGGTTCTCAGGGAGGGTGAACTTGGGGAGGAGACAGAGGAGGAGGAAGTAGAGAGGGGGAGGGTTAAGCAAAAAGGGAACTGAAAGGAAGACTGTGCTCAGGACGGCCGGATATCTCATCTATGACTTTATCGGAGATTTTATGTTTACGTATAACGAAATTAAAGAAAGAAATAGTGGGAAAATAACAACCATTAAATTAGGAATTTAAGTGAAGGCTGTGAACGCTTTCATGGTTGTATTTTTTGGTTCTAATATCCCAGCCACTAGACAAAGTTGCAGGGAATTCTATGAAATTTAGTGGATTAGAGAGCGTTTGTACACAGGATGTCTTGAATTCCTGATGAGCTTTGCATTAGACCCCTTTAACTAGGTAACGTAATGTCAACAGTAAAATGTCGGCTTTCTCCATTTCTTCAATTTTATTTAACTGGAGAAGTATGTTAAATTATATACAGTTTTCTGCAAAGGCCCCGGGGCTGTACAATTATATAAATAGAAAGAGAGAGAGAGAGAGAGAGAGAGAAATGGGGGTGGAGGGAGAAAAAAAGGAGGAAGGGTCAGAAAACTGTATAGCATTTTATGGTGATTTTTCAGTGTTAAACTTTATATTATTTAAGTGAATTTTAACTTTATCTTGTTTACCACCATGCCCTCCCCAGGCTTTATTTTCTTCTTCAGGATTAGATCCTTTGTGGACCACAGAGCTCTTGCTGCCTTCCTCTTTCTACGAATTCCTCCATCTTCCTCACAGCTAGTACTCCCCATGCAGCACAGGGGCCAATCCTCCCTGCAGCCTGAGGGCTGAGGCTCCTCTCTACCTGGGTCCCTCCTCTCTAGAAAGTGGGGAGTCAGGCTGGGCTGCAGTTTAACCCTCCCCTAGCTGGAAGCCCCTGCTCTGCTACCCCTCTAAGTCTTGCTTCCCTTTCCCGGGAGAGGGAAGTTGGAGGGTGAGACTCTGGGACCTGCTCAGATCCTGTGATTCCAGCAGTGCTGGCAGCCCTGGGGAGGGCAGGGAAATGGTAGGGGAGCTGGTGGGAAGCTCCTGCAGGGGAGGAGTACTGGGCGGGAAGAGAGGAGACCCAGGTTCCAGGTCTGGCTCTGCCCTGCGTGACCCAGGACAAGGTCACCCACCAGGGAGCCTCCTCCTCTGTGAAAGGAGGGCCTGGGCAGATCCCATCTAAGAGGATGAGATTCCTGAGTCCACCCAGACAGGACTCTCCTGTGGCTGCTTCAAGGCCGCTGCTCTCTCTCTTCATCCCTTCCTGTCCTATTCCTGTGGCCTGACAGTGATTGCC
Organism: Equus quagga; assembly: GCF_021613505.1. NCBI lineage: Eukaryota > Metazoa > Chordata > Mammalia > Perissodactyla > Equidae > Equus > Equus quagga. The sequence goes on from NW_025799275.1 coordinate 57,577, forward strand.
AGCTGGTGAGCCTGTTTAGGGCACCTTCAAAGAGAAGACCCCTGGCGGTCCCTGTGGTCACTTCCTCAGCCCTCCAAGGAGGGACGGCATCCTCCTCTTCATGCCTTGTCTTTGCGATACAGCCTGGCCCTCTGTTTTTTCTGTCAACTGCTCCTGAGAGGGGTCTCCAGACCACCTGGAAGGACGTCATCTCCTTCCCCCCAGTGTGTGGGACTCGGTCTGCAAACCCCACTCAGGAAAGCTCGCTGCACCTGTGCTGCTCAGAAGCAGCTGACTGAGAACCTCGGCCACAGCTTCTCAGTTTCCGCCTGTGGAGCAGAAATTATCAGCTTCTTTCTCTCTGTTTCCCTGTGCTGACCCACTGTTACCAACGCTGGGAGAAATAGACAAACATAATTGGGTCAGAATTACTGTGAAAATCCCTTAGGAAGCTGCCACCCTGGAGACTGAAATGCTGTCTGTCAGTTTGTCCATCTGAGCAGTTCGCCATTGGAACAGGATGTTCCACTGAGCCCCAGGTTAGATAGAGCACTAATGGTTAGCGTCTGTTGCTGTGTCCAAAATCGCACACTTCAATGTGTGATGAACTCTGAATGCCATGATTGGCTGAGGTGTTAAAGAATGCTTCAATTACACTCATTAATTAATGAGGGAACCAGGAGGCTGTCACAGCCTGTTCCAAGGAAGAGTCTGAGACCGCACCCACATAGGCCATCAGGAAGCTGGAATGAATGTACAAGCAGACGCCCTGTGTTTACAGAATTTATGGCATTTGTGGCTACACAGAGAAAGGTCTGGAAAATTACAGGTCAATAACGGGGCTTATCTCTGGGACGAGGCATTCGTAGAACTTTTACTTGAATCAACTCCATAATCCATATAATTGTTTTTTATGAACACATAATGCTTTTAAGATTATAAAGAAACTCACTAAAGAAAGTGGAGAATGCCCACACCGAATGCAGTTGATAGTAGTAATTTGTTCGATCCAAGCTTAGGATAACATGTAGCCTGTCCTTCCTCCATCTTTACCACTCTCCCTGGCAGCACAGATGTCCTCAGGTACCTGGTAACATAGGAGCTGACAGTGGCCATGGAAGCCAGCTGCTGTCTACACAGCAATAAATTTCCTTTCAGTCTGAGGCCTTTGGTAAACAAGAAGGCCCTTGCTGGACTTTGACTCCCTACAGCCACCTATGGGATTGCACCCACGGGTGTCTGAGCCCAGCCCTGTATCCAGGGCGAGACCCCTTAGAAGAGCAGGTAGGGGAGAGGAAAGGGCACCACCCTGGGACCTGGGAATATCTGGTTCTGATCCCAGGTAGGCTTGGTCAAGAATCATCATCATCATAATGAGTTGGAACACATTTATGGATGAATTATTGAACTCTGTGCTGAGATCTTTTATCTTCTTAAATCCCCACAATAATTCTGTGAGGTGAGCACTGTCATCATTTCCATTTCACAGATGAGAAAGTGAAGGCCGAGAGGTTCAATAACAGCTCAAGTCCACACAGCCAGGAAATGGAGACCTGGCCTCAACTTTGGTCTTGCTGACTCTGAAGTCCAAGCTTTGGACCATCTGTAGCACTAGATCACCCAGTCTGACAGTTCAGGACATTTCAATAAAACATACTTTGAAGTGGGACTGAGAGGCTGTGAGGACACTGTGGGTTTCACGTGGTGCAGCTACAAGGTGGTGGAGCCTCCACCACTTGTGACAGGGCCCCTCCCTCCCTCTCTCACAGGACATGTGGTGTAGGATACAAACTCCCATTTTCTAAGACCCTGAGGTATTGTAATTATTTGTTACCACAGCACAGCCCAGCCCATCCTGACTACTACACTGCCTGGAAGGAAGGGGAAGGGAGAGCAACCTTGCTATTGTATTAGTTATCCATTACTGTGTAACCTGTTACTTGAAAACCTGTGCCTTAAAACAATACCATGTACAGTCTCACAGCTTCTGTGGGTCAGGATCCAGGGGTGGTTTAGCTGGTTCTCTGGCTCAGGGTCTCTGAGACTGAAATCAAGGCCTTGGCGGGGGCTGCAGTCAGCTCAAGCCTCAGCTGGGAAGAATCTGCTTCCGAGCTCACTCGTGTGATTGCTGATAGGATGCAGTTCCCGTGGCTGTTGGACTGAGGCCTGAGTTCCTCCCTGGCTGTTGGCTGGAGTCTGCCCTCAGTTCCTCTCTGTGTGGGCCTCTCCACAGGGCAGCTGACAACATGGCAGCTGGCTTCATCAGACTGAGGGAGAGAGAGAGTGCGAGCAAGATGGGTCACAGTCTTGTATAACCTCACATCGCTAGGTGACATCCCATCACCTTTGCTGTATCCTGTTCCTTAGAAGTAAGTCACCAGGTTAGACCACACTCCAGGGGAGGTGGTTACCAAGGGTGTAAGCATGAGGAGGGAGGGGTCTTTGGACCCATTTTAGAAGCTGCCTCCTACAGATAAGCTCTTGGTATGTATCAGAAAATGTGCTGGTGCTTTTGATCCTTGAGCTCATTTAATTCACACTATCATTTTGAGCCAGGTACAGAACCTGCAGGTTAGCTCGTTTAAGTAACCTGTTCAAGGTTACACGC
>NW_025799276.1:0-60163 GCF_021613505.1 Equus quagga
GCGTGTAACCTTGAACAGGTTACTTAAACGAGCTAACCTGCAGGTTCCGTACCTGGCTCAAAATGATAGTGTGAATTAAATGAGCTCAAGGATCAAAAGCACCAGCACATTTTCTGATACATACCAAGAGCTTATCTGTAGGAGGCAGCTTCTAAAATGGGTCCAAAGACCCCTCCCTCCTCATGCTTACACCCTTGGTAACCACCTCCCCTGGAGTGTGGTCTAACCTGGTGACTTACTTCTAAGGAACAGGATACAGCAAAGGTGATGGGATGTCACCTAGCGATGTGAGGTTATACAAGACTGTGACCCATCTTGCTCGCACTCTCTCTCTCCCTCAGTCTGATGAAGCCAGCTGCCATGTTGTCAGCTGCCCTGTGGAGAGGCCCACACAGAGAGGAACTGAGGGCAGACTCCAGCCAACAGCCAGGGAGGAACTCAGGCCTCAGTCCAACAGCCACAGGAACTGCATCCTATCAGCAATCACACGAGTGAGCTTGGAAGCAGAGTCTTCCCAGCTGAGCCTTGAGCTGACTGCAGCCCCCGCCAAGGACTTGATTTCAGTCTCAGAGACCCTGAGCCAGAGAACCAGCTAAACCACCCCTGGATCCTGACCCACAGAAGCTGTGAGACTGTACATGGTATTGTTTTAAGGCACAGGTTTTCAAGTAACAGGTTACACAGTAATGGATAACTAATACAATAGCAAGGTTGCTCTCCCTTCCCCTTCCTTCCAGGCAGTGTAGTAGTCAGGATGGGCTGGGCTGTGCTGTGGTAACAAATAATTACAATACCTCAGGGTCTTAGAAAATGGGAGTTTGTATCCTACACCACATGTCCTGTGAGAGAGGGAGGGAGGGGGCCTGTCACAAGTGGTGGAGGCTCCACCACCTTGTAGCTGAACCACATGAAACCCACAGCATCCTCACAGCTTCTCAGTCCCACTTCAAAGTATGTTTTATTGAAATGTCCTGAACTGTCAGACTGGGTGATCTAGTGCTACAGATGGTCCAAAGCTTGGACTTCAGAGTCAGCAAGACCAAAGTTGAGGCCAGGTCTCCATTTCCTGGCTGTGTGGACTTGAGCTGTTATTGAACCTCTCAGCCTTCACTTTCTCATCTGTGAAATGGAAACGATGACAGTGCTCACCTCACAGAATTATTGTGGGGATTTAAGAAGATAAAAGATCTCAGCACAGAGTTCAATAATTCATCCATAAATGTGTTCCAACTCATTATGATGATGATGATTCTTGACCAAGCCTACCTGGGATCAGAACCAGATATTCCCAGGTCCCAGGGTGGTGCCCTTTCCTCTCCCCTACCTGCTCTTCTAAGGGAATCTCCACCTGGATACAGGGCTGGGCTCAGACACCCGTGGGTGCAATCCCATAGGTGGCTGTAGGGAGTCAAAGTCCAGCAAGGGCCTTCTTGTTTACCAAAGGCCTCAGACTGAAAGGAAATTTATTGCTGTGTAGACAGCAGCTGGCTTCCATGGCCACTGTCAGCTCCTATGTTACCAGGTACCTGAGGACATCTGTGCTGCCAGGGAGAGTGGTAAAGATGGAGGAAGGACAGGCTACATGTTATCCTAAGCTTGGATCGAACAAATTACTACTATCAACTGCATTCGGTGTGGGCATTCTCCACTTTCTTTAGTGAGTTTCTTTATAATCTTAAAAGCATTATGTGTTCATAAAAAACAATTATATGGATTATGGAGTTGATTCAAGTAAAAGTTCTACGAATGCCTCGTCCCAGAGATAAGCCCCGTTATTGACCTGTAATTTTCCAGACCTTTCTCTGTGTAGCCACAAATGCCATAAATTCTGTAAACACAGGGCGTCTGCTTGTACATTCATTCCAGCTTCCTGATGGCCTATGTGGGTGCGGTCTCAGACTCTTCCTTGGAACAGGCTGTGACAGCCTCCTGGTTCCCTCATTAATTAATGAGTGTAATTGAAGCATTCTTTAACACCTCAGCCAATCATGGCATTCAGAGTTCATCACACATTGAAGTGTGCGATTTTGGACACAGCAACAGACGCTAACCATTAGTGCTCTACCTAACCTGGGGCTCAGTGGAACATCCTGTTCCAATGGCGAACTGCTCAGATGGACAAACTGACAGACAGCATTTCAGTCTCCAGGGTGGCACCTTCCTAAGGGATTTTCACAGTAATTCTGACCCAATTATGTTTGTCTATTTCTCCCAGCGTTGGTAACAGTGGGTCAGCACAGGGAAACAGAGAGAAAGAAGCTGATAATTTCTGCTCCACAGGCGGAAACTGAGAAGCTGTGGCCGAGGTTCTCAGTCAGCTGCTTCTGAGCAGCACAGGTGCAGCGAGCTTTCCTGAGTGGGGTTTGCAGACCGAGTCCCACACACTGGGGGGAAGGAGATGACGTCCTTCCAGGTGGTCTGGAGACCCCTCTCAGGAGCAGTTGACAGAAAAAACAGAGGGCCAGGCTGTATCGCAAAGACAAGGCATGAAGAGGAGGATGCCGTCCCTCCTTGGAGGGCTGAGGAAGTGACCACAGGGACCGCCAGGGGTCTTCTCTTTGAAGGTGCCCTAAACAGGCTCACCAGCTGGCAATCACTGTCAGGCCACAGGAATAGGACAGGAAGGGATGAAGAGAGAGAGCAGCGGCCTTGAAGCAGCCGCAGGAGAGTCCTGTCTGGGTGGACTCAGGAATCTCATCCTCTTAGATGGGATCTGCCCAGGCCCTCCTTTCACAGAGGAGGAGGCTCCCTGGTGGGTGACCTTGTCCTGGGTCACGCAGGGCAGAGCCAGACCTGGAACCTGGGTCTCCTCTCTTCCCGCCCAGTACTCCTCCCCTGCAGGAGCTTCCCACCAGCTCCCCTACCATTTCCCTGCCCTCCCCAGGGCTGCCAGCACTGCTGGAATCACAGGATCTGAGCAGGTCCCAGAGTCTCACCCTCCAACTTCCCTCTCCCGGGAAAGGGAAGCAAGACTTAGAAGGGTAGCAGAGCAGGGGCTTCCAGCTAGGGGAGGGTTAAACTGCAGCCCAGCCTGACTCCCCACTTTCTAGAGAGGAGGGACCCAGGGAGAGAGGAGGCTCAGCCCTCAGGCTGCAGGGAGGATTGGCCCCTGTGCTGCATGGGGAGTACTAGCTGTGAGGAAGATGGAGGAATTCGTAGAAAGAGGAAGGCAGCAAGAGCTCTGTGGTCCACAAAGGATCTAATCCTGAAGAAGAAAATAAAGCCTGGGGAGGGCATGGTGGTAAACAAGATAAAGTTAAAATTCACTTAAATAATATAAAGTTTAACACTGAAAAATCACCATAAAATGCTATACAGTTTTCTGACCCTTCCTCCTTTTTTTCTCCCTCCACCCCCATCTCTCTCTCTCTCTCTCTCTCTCTTTCTATTTATATAATTGTACAGCCCCGGGGCCTTTGCAGAAAACTGTATATAATTTAACATACTTCTCCAGTTAAATAAAATTGAAGAAATGGAGAAAGCCGACATTTTACTGTTGACATTACGTTACCTAGTTAAAGGGGTCTAATGCAAAGCTCATCAGGAATTCAAGACATCCTGTGTACAAACGCTCTCTAATCCACTAAATTTCATAGAATTCCCTGCAACTTTGTCTAGTGGCTGGGATATTAGAACCAAAAAATACAACCATGAAAGCGTTCACAGCCTTCACTTAAATTCCTAATTTAATGGTTGTTATTTTCCCACTATTTCTTTCTTTAATTTCGTTATACGTAAACATAAAATCTCCGATAAAGTCATAGATGAGATATCCGGCCGTCCTGAGCACAGTCTTCCTTTCAGTTCCCTTTTTGCTTAACCCTCCCCCTCTCTACTTCCTCCTCCTCTGTCTCCTCCCCAAGTTCACCCTCCCTGAGAACCCACCTTAGCAGTCTAATGTTTCCTTCCACATTTTCTCCATTTATAAACAAGTAGGTACACAGACACCCTTAAATTTCGAGGCTCCTGTTCATTTACAAAATGAGAATTTCATGGTATTCGGTCTCTCACATCTTGCTCATGGAAATGCATACATCCGACCTCATGGAAATTGGAAATCCCCCCCCCCCAAACAACCGGTCATTAGGGTTTTTTTTCTCCATATTATTCCATGGGACAGATGCTGCCCAATTTGTTCAGTGATTCCTGAACTGATGGGTACCTCCTCTCTTTCCAGAGTTTTTCTCTAAAACTGTGCTTTCGGTCTGGGGTCTCCAGGACCTGAGCCACTTTGGCAGTGTAGGGAGATGCAACCCACAGGCAGGAAAAAGGGTGTCCCCCTAGAGGATTCACTTTACCCGAAGATAAGTCCTTCTTAACATTTAAGATGAAAACTAACACTGTAGTAAAATGCAAAATTCACAAGTAATTTGAAGTTAAAGGTGAGACTCCCAGGGACTCTCTCCTTGGTGCTTGGAGCTGAGCCCCAAACCCAGGCAGGCAGTGCTCGTTCACTCTCTTTTTACGGAAGAAAAGCCCAAGAAGCCCAGACTGGAGTTGATTCCTCCAGCTCAGACATGGTGGTGCCAGGTCAGCCCTCTCTTCCACATGACAGCTGCTGAAGATGGCAGGTCCCCTCTGAGTTTCAGGCCAGGGCTGCCTGGTTCCTACCCACTCTGTCCCCAGGAGCAGCTTCTTTCTCTGTCTCCATCCCTCATCCCTGGGGAGCTCCAGGCTCCCCTGGCTTCACTGTTATTGCAGCAGAAGTGGCCTTGCCTCTCTGTTAATGGCCCCCTTAAAGCACCACTGCTGGGACCTCAGGGTTTCCAGCCTGCATGCAACCAAAAAGCCATTTGTTCTTTCTGCTTACCCATGGACAGTGCATTTGCTAAATTATAAGAGTTGTTTGGTCTTTTGTTCACCAAAGACAGCAGACAGGGGAGGGAGACCCTGCCCCCCTGCTCCACCCCGCTGCCCTTCATGCCAGGAGCCCGGACCACTCACTGAGGAGGAGGCTGCTGAAGCCCAGGAGCCAGGAGGCCCAGCAGAGGGGGGGATCTTCTGAGCAGGGCCCCATCGCAGGCTGCCTGCCAGCCTGTTCCGCTGCAGAGGAAGCATCTAGGAGGCAGAGACAAAAGCAGAGGAAAAGCTTCACTCAGACAAGCCCTTTGCGCTCTTCCCCACCCCAAGGGCGGAGCTAAATATTAGTTCTGGGATCACAGCCCAATAGTAAGAGTAAGCCATTCAGATCTTTCCTATCATCCCTGGTATCTACAATAAGACGTCAATCATAATTGCAGAACCAGTTATAAACAGCCTCACTCTATGATCCTCCTGGCCCAGTGTTGGAGAGACCCTCCCTGCAGTGATCTCACAATTTCCAGCCCTACACCCACTCAAAACCCTCACCTGCTTCTCTGGTCAACAGCCTGCCCCAGGCAGCCCTGGCCACCAGTGTCAGTGTGGTCAGCTCAGAGGTCACTCTTTTAGAGCCTGGCTGGGCTAAGCCTCACCTTAATGAGTCAAATTTCCATTTGGATTTTCAACAAATTTCAACTGTCAGTCACCTAAGTAAGAAGCTCTGAGCAAAAAAGCAAAGCTCTTTGTGTGAAGTGTCAAATCCCCACACCCCAATGCACATGTTGCCGTTTGCCTATTGCTTGTGCCTACATGGGTCCCTCAGCGGCCACTAGTGCTAGTGATGCTCCCCACACAGGGCGTAGACTAACCTCTACAGAAACCGACAGGCTCTTAGCTGCATCACAACCAGGCTTTTCCTCTAAGCTTCTGGCAGCCCTGCTCCCGCCATCACAGAGCGGCAGGGACAGAGACCTGCACATCCTCCTGGCCACAGCCTCCGCTGCCTCAGACTCACCACCCCTACTGAGGGTCAGGCCCCGGACTCTTCCCCCAGACTGGAGACTCTGCAACATCCGAAAACTCTTGCCTCCCCTACCTTAGGGGACCCGTGCCACCTTCCTAACTCCTGGGAAGTGCCTCCTTCTCCTCCCCACTTAGGCTTCCCCCTCAGCTGCCCAGGTAGAACACCACAAGGCTGGAGCTGCAGCACTGGCCCCATGACCATGCACTCAAGGTAGTCGGGGCACTGCATAGTAACCCATTTTTGGATGTGAAAACCAAGCCCTAAAGGGTTGTACAACTTGTGAAAGGTCACACAGCAAATCAAGGGTCAGGGTCTGCACTCTTAACAACAAACTCTGGAAAAAAATTCCCAACATCACAGCTGTCCAATCCCACTGTGTGGCCTCAAGCAGGTCACCTAATTCCAGTCTGTTCATCCCCTAAACTGCTCTTCAGAATCCCAGACAAGAGAACGTTTAACAGTGGCTTGATTCCCCCACCCCACCTTGTAATGAGGACATCACTTCAAAAGGCAGTCCATGACTCCTATGGTCTGGCACTTCTTGTATGGAGTCAAAATCCAGGCAGCTCCTCCACTGGTCACTCTCGGGGTGATGGGGAGTAAGTCTCATAGGTCCCCTTCCTCTGTGTCCCTATGCCTCTTGTGAAAGCACTCTTCATGTGAGAATCGTTGAGTTATGCAAACCAATTGCTTAAACCTCATTTCTACATCCCAGCCATCCTGTGCCAAGGTCTAACACACAAGCAAGCTCACATGCTAGCTGCAGAACCTTTGGTAAGAGTGTGCTACACATAACTACCTGATGCCAGGAATGTTTGAGGAATTAGATGAGGGCACACCTGGATCTATAGCAGCATAATGTGTGTGTCAGGAAGGGCCAGGTAGGAGAAAAATGTAGAGTTCAGTGAGCTGAGATCACGGGAAGAATAAGAGATCTGAGCCAGGAAAAAGTAAGTTCCTAGGAAGTCACAGAAACTGTAGGTAATTCTCTGGACCTCCAAGGGAGTTGGTGGATGGTAATGTCTATTTTATTGGAATTCCAAAGGGCAGGACACCCCAGTTGAGAGAGGGTCGTGTGAAGAGTACATTTGTTGAATATCTACTCTATGCCAGAGGCTTTCCATGTGTTCTTTTAATTAATCTACAATATATGTTTAACTAAATCCTCAAAACACCATATTATCTAAGCATTCATTCACTAATGAAGGAGCATCCTGAAAGTCCAAAGAGATGAAATAACTTATCCAAGGTCATATTTTAAATAAATGGCAATGTGCTCACAAGCTGACAACATCATCCCAGCCGTGGATGTGCTCTAGAGGAAAAGGAGGGTGTCGATTCTGAGAAATTCAAGTCATGACTGTGAAAGACCCTGGCAAGAGAGAGATTGGCCACTTTATCATGTGAGGGGAACGTGTATCCCCAGGAGGAGGGCTGGGTGTTTAGGTAAAGGAGAGTTTGGAGGACAGGGTCTGCATTATGGTCTTTTCTCTGACCACCATGTCTGGGTGAAAGAGAAGAGCCACCTGCCCAGCCATGAATGTTTTGCAACAAAGCAGCAGGGCAGCCCCAGAGCTGGACTGCAGACAGAGGGAGACAGCAGTAGGTGCACACTAGTCATCACTATCTGTTTTTTCTTCCTTCCTTCCTCCTCTATAATTCAACTACTTATTTTCTGATTAAAAATAATTACAATTAGTATTTTTATTAAAAATAAATAGAACTAAAACTTTAAAAAGTCACAACAGGATAAGGTTTAGTTTCAATGGGTCATTCAGGGAAAAGTATATAAATGCTGAGCAACTTTAGCCATAATTAGAAAATAACTAATAAATTTACAATGTATATTAAAATGTGAAGAGTGAAAATGTCAGAGTAGGGACCTCCAAAACTCTCTCCTTCATAAAAGAAGTGAGAAAATTGGCCTACCTTTTAGAAAATTTTTTCCTAACACTGCAAGTTAACTAATGGCTTGCAGTAACCTGAGGAGCATTTATTCAAGAAAAATGGCTTAACCCCAATAAAAACAGGGAGCCATCTTGTGTTTTAACTTTTCCTAGTCACTTCTCTGCTCTCTGGCAGTGCTGTACACTTGAAAAATAAATGTCTGTATTCTTGGTGAACTCCAGCAGCCTTGCAGCCACCAGAGACAGCCCTTTCAAAGCCTCATTCCCAGTAAATTGTTAGGAGTTGACATGTGTAGTGGTACCCCTGAAGACCATACTTTAAACAGAGTCTATATTTGACTTAAACTTGGAGCTCTCCCACTGTGAACAGCCCTTTACCCAGCAGAATTTGACAAAGGCAATTACAGGCAATTGTTTAACTTCAGGGCTTCCTGAGATAGAGAATAACAATTGACACAAATAGACTAATTAAAACCTTGTAAGGAAAACGTGGGGAATGAGCTATTCATAGAGTCTTTGAAAGCTTTGACATATTCCTGGAATGTAGAAGTCTAAGCAGATGCATATGGATGTGGGCATGTCAGAAAAGGCCTGAGAAGGCCTTCATCCTTACCTATGGCTAAGACTGGGGCTCTGTGCAAGCAGGAATTGAAGTCTAACAGCACTGCCTGGATGAGTATGGAAGACAAGACCAACACACACAGAGACTTTCCCTCAGCAAAGACTGAGAGAGTCACTAGGCTGAGGCATTTAAGGAAACCTCTGCACAACATTAGCAGACTACTAGACTACATGAGGAGAAACATTAGTAGACAAACACAACAAAGAATGCAAATGAGCATCATTAGTTCAGAAATAAACTAAACAAACAAGAAAAGCTACAACATACAGCAACAACTACAAGATCTGGAAAGGGAAAGAGTCTGATTTTCAGAATCACCACGTTATACTATTTTAAATGACCAGTTTCTAACAAAAAAAAATTTATAAGATATGCAAAGAAACAGGAATATAGGATATATTCACAAGGGGGGAGAAACAATATCCCTGTAGAAGCATAATCATTGCACTTACTTGACAAAGACTTTAAATCAGCTATTTTCAATATGTTCAAAGAACTAAAGGAAATCATGTATGAAGAACTAAAGAAAAGTATAAGATCAATGTATCAAATAGACAATATAAATAAAGATATAGAAACTGTAACAAGGAACCAAGCAGAAATTCTGGAGTTGAAGAATACAACAACTGAAATGAAAAATTCACTGGAGGAGCTCATCAGCAGCTATGAGCAGACAGAAAATTAATCACTGAACTTGAAGATATGTAAGTTTAGATTATTCAGTCTGAGGAATAAAAAGAAAAAATAATAAAGAACAATGAAAAGACATTCACAGACCTATTGGACATCATCAAGCATAATCTAATGGATTTCTAGAAATAGAGGAGAAACAGAAAAGAGCAGAAAAAATTTGAGAAATAATATTATCAGTAAATTTCTCAAATTTTATTTTTTTAAAAACACTCTAAACTACAATCAAGATGCTCAGTGAGCTCCAAGTAGGTTAAACTCCAAGAGATCCACATTGCAGAGATCCATACATCAGAATCAGATTACCAAAAGATAAAGAGAGGTCTGGTTAAAGATAGTGATGTAAGAGGATCCTGAAGTCACTTGCTCCCAGGGGCACACCAAATCTGCATCTACACGCGAAATAATTTCCTCTGAAAAAGAATCAAATCCTAGCTGAGCAGCTCCTTCACCTTGGGGAAAGGTGAAAAAAATCTACAAGGAAGTGAGTAGGAGAGGCTGAGTCACAATCTCACCATAGACCCCGCCACTGATGTGGCAATTCTCAATCATGAGGGAATTCACAACCCAGACCTTCTCCCAAAGGAAGGAAGGGTTTGAACCCCACCTCTGACACCCCAACATTTAAGACCTGCACCTGACAGACAAACCCCCAAATGCCTAACTGTGAAAGCCAACAGGGCTTGCAGCTATGAGACCCACAGGCAATAGCGAACTGAGGAACAATTCTTAAAGGGTTTCTGCATGAGGACTCACACCCCTCAGGGCCGAGTACAGAGACAGCAAACTGAAAAGTGAACAGACTTTCTATGAAAGAGGATTATTTGCTGATCTGAAAGCATTGGCCCGAGGGGAAGTCATCTAATTTAATATGCATCTAGGGGCTACTGAAACACTCTTGAAAGTCAGAGGCCATCAGGCACCATTTTTGTGCTCTCCCTCTGCCTCACTCAAGTTTGCCAGTATCTTTCAAAGAAGAGGTTGTACACTCATCTGGCACACCAATTTTTGCAGCTGCCACCCAGGGGAGACCTCTAGATCGCCTGGCCCTGATGGTCAGTGAGACTTACTCTGTGGGTCCCAGAAGACTATAACGAAAGTAGAAAGAGTTCTTAACCAGCAACCACCATCAGGGCACAGTAGGCAGGCTATAGACTGAGGCCTGCAGTCTTTCTGTGAAAGAAGCCTATTAGCTTATCTTCATAGCTGCAGCCTGAGGGGCAGGTTTCTAAATCAACATACATCTAAGTGCCAACTGCAATCTTCTGCAGAAAGCTTGGAGGGCAGGTGTTATCTTTGCAGTCCCTTCTACCATGCTCCAGAGCTCGGATATCTCCTGGAAGGGATCTTGTACATGCATCTGTTCCCAGTTTTTACATCTCATGCCCTAGTTTTTGTGATCACTGCCCAGGGTACACCCCCTGATCACTTGGGTCTTGTAGCAAGTGGGGCTTGTGTTCATGGGTCTAATAGGACTGTAAAAAGAGAGAGAGAGTTCTTGGCCTACTACCAACTCCGGGGCACAGCATGGAGATAGCGGACTGCAAGACACCACAGTCTTTCTGTGAAAGACACCTATTTGCTATACTTGGAGTTTCAGCCAGAGGGGCCGGCTTCAGGTTTGGCACACATCTAGAGGCCTTCTAAGGTGCTCTCCAGGGATGGAGGCTGGGTGGTGTCATCTTTGCACTCTCCCTCTGTCTCACTCCAGGTCTCCAATATCTCCTGGAGGGAGCTTGTGCACTCCTCTGGCACCCTGATTTTTGCAGCTGCCACCCAGGTGATGCCTCTTGATTACCTGGCTCTGGTGGATCTTGGACTTTGTGGTGATGGGTCCCACAGGACTGCTGAAAATGGGAAAACAGTTGTTAACGTGCTATCGACCCATTGGCACAGAAAAGAGACAGCAGCAGATTGAAACACACTCCCAGTGTTTCGTGAAAAAGGCCTGAGAGCTTATCTTCATAGCTGTCGCCTGAGGGGCAGTCTTCTAATTAAACACACACTTGGGTCTGACTACAGTCCTCTCCAGATAGCAGGGAGGCTGGTGAGTGCCATCTTCATGCTCCCCTCTGCCCCACCCAGGGTGTAAGTGTCTCCAAGATAGAAGCTTGTGTACACCTCTGGTACTCTGGTTTCTGTGTCTATTGCCCAGAGGAGGCGTGCACTGAAATCCTGGCTCTGGTGGCCAGCAGGGCTTGTGCTTACAGGTTCAAAGGTAGCAAAGAAAGAAATAGTTCTTAACTGGCTAATACCCCAGGGCTCAATGCAGAGGGAACAGATAGAAATGCCCATCTCTCAGTCTTTTCCTGAAAGAGGCATATTTGCATACTTCAAAAGCTATTATTGCCTCAGAGTTGGGCTTCCAATAAGCCTGAAACTGGGTGCTGACTGAAATCATTTGCTTTGGGACATGGACAGGACTTGGCACATGCTCAGCTACTGGGATCCACTAAAAATAAAGTAGGCTGCTTGAACGATCAAAAAGGTTTGAGAGACAACCAAGAGCTACACAGGGTTGAATGATAAAGTTCATCTCTTACTCAAGGCCACTCCTTTAAGCCTGGGAGTGGTGGCTGTTTTATCTCATGCATAGACATCAACAAAAATGAAGAAACAAAGGGATATGTTATAAATGGAAAAAGAAGATGAAATTTCACAAAAAGACCTTAATGAAATGGAGATGAGTGATTTAATGGATAAAAAGTTCAAAATGATGGTCATAAAGATGTTCACTGAGCTCGGGGAAGAATAGAGCAACAAAATGAGAATTTCAACAAAGAGATAGAAAATATAAGAAAGCACCAATTAGAAGTCATGCAGATGAAGAACACAGTAACTGAACAGAAACCTACAGTAAAAGGGTTCAATAACAGACTAGGTGAAGCAGAGGAAGGGAGCAGTGAACTTGAAAACAGTGTAATGGGACTCACCCAGTCAGAGCAGCAATAAGAACAAGAAAGACAGAGTGAAGATAGCCTAAGGGGCTTATGAGACAACTTCAGGTTGACCAACGTTCATGGTATAGAGATCCCAAAAGGAGAAGAGAGAGAGAAAGGGGCAGAAAACTTATTTGAAGAAATAATAGCTGAAAACATCCCTTACCTGGGAAGAAAATAGACATCCCGATCCAGGAACCCCAGAGAGTGCCAAAGAAGAGGAACCCAAAGAGATTCACACCAAGACACATCATAATTAAAGTGTAAAAAGTTAAATACAAGAAAGAATCTTAACAGCAACAAGAGAACAGAACTCACATAAGACTATCAGCAGATTTTTCAGCAGAAACTTTGCAGGCCAGAAGGGAGTGGCATGATATATTCAATGTGCTAAAAGAAAAAACTCTCACCCAAGAATACTCCTCCCAGCAACGTTCTCATTCAGAATAGAAGAAGAAATAAAAAGCTGTCCAGGCAAGCAAAAGATAAAGGAGTTCTCATCACAAAAAGAATTTGATACTGTGTGTGGTGATGGATATTAACTAGATTTCTTGTGGTTATCATTTTGCAATATATACAAATATTGTGTCATTATGTTGTACACCTGTAACTAATATAATGTTGTGAAGGAATTATATCTCCATTTTAAAAAAGACAAAGATAAACAGATTCTTGAAAGCAGAAATAGAGCAGTTTCTCATCCCATACAAGGCATCCACAAAGAGATGAACAGCTGATTTCAGAAACCATGGAGGCCACAGGCACTGGGGTGACATATTTGAAGTTTCTGAGAGAAAAAAACTATCAAATTTGAACTTACTATCCAACAAAAATGAAGGAGAAGGGGCCAGCCCTGTGGCCAAGTGGTTAAGTTCACGTGCTCTGCTTCAGCAGCACAGGGTTTGCCAGTTCGGATCCTAGGCATCTACCTACATGCCACTCATCAAGCCATGTTGTGGCAGCATCCCACATGGAGGAACTAGAATGACCTACAACTAGGACATACAACTATGTGCTGGGGCTTTAAAAAAAATGAAGGAGAAATGAAGACATACCCAGATAAATGAAAACTGAGATTTTTGTCACTAGCAGACCTGCCCTATAACAAATACTAGAGGGAGCCATTCAGGCTGAAATGAAAGGACACTAGTCAGTAAATAGAATGCATATGAGCAAATAAATAGCACCAGTGAAAGTCATTAACTCGATAAACAAAGAAGTTAATATGAATGGGGTTTTGTTGCTGTTGTTCTTTGTAACAGTTTTTTCTCCTAACTTAAAAGAAACTTGCATAATAAAAAAATTATAAATCTGTGTTAATGGGCAAACAACGTAAAATATGGAATTTGTATGAGAATAACAGCACAAAGCAGGATGGAACATAGCTCTATAGGATCAAAGTTTTGTTCACTATTTAAATTAAATTGGTATTAACCTAGTTGAAAAAGTAGCAATTAGGAAATTAATTTAATCCACACAAATAAAAAATATTATGAGGAAATACTGTGAACAATTGTATGAAAACAAATTACATATATTATTATGGACAAATTTCTAGAAAGACACAACTATCAAAACTGACAAGAATAAATTGAAATTCTAGATAAACCTATGACAAGTAAAGAGAATGAATCAGCAATCAAAATACTCCCTCAAAGTAAAGCCAGGATGGCTCCATCTTGAATTGTACCAGACATTTGAAGGAGAACTACTGTCAACACTTTACAAACGCTTCCAAAAATATAATAGGAAATGGTGCTTAGGCACTGACCACCTCATCTATGAAGCCAGAACTACCCTTATAGCAAAAAAAGACAATGGCAACACAAGAAAACTACAGGCTAATATCCTTATGACTGTACATGCAAAAATCCTCCACAAATTATGAGCAAACTAAAACCATCAGGATATAAAAAAGGATTCTACAACATGACCATGTGGAATTCATCCCAGACATGCAAGGTTGGTTCAACATAAGAAAATTAAGCAATGTAATATGAGATGTTAGTAGACTAAAGGGAGAAAAAAATACATGATCATCTAGGTAGAGGAAAAAAGTATTTGACAAGATTCAACACCCTCTCATGAAAAAAAAGAGTCAAAGGTAGGAATTGAGGAGAACTTTCTCAAATTGATAGATGTTTATGAAAAATCCACAGCTAACATCTTATTTAAGGGTGAAAAACTGAACACTTTCTCCAGAGGAAAAAAGAAAAGAGTGCCTGATCTCATCACTTGTATTCAACGTTATGCTATAGTTTCTAGCCAGAATAATTATGTTAGAAAAAGAGTAAAATGTGCTCATATTAGAAAGGAAAATTTAAAACTATCTCTATTTGAAAATGACATGATTTTATACACAGAACATCCAAAGAAATCCAACAGAAACTATTAGACCTAATAAACAAGTTTAGTAAGTTTTCAGGAAGCAAGATAAATATGCAAAAATTAGTTATGTTTGCATACACCAAGAACAAACAATCCAAAAAATAATTAGGGAAACAATTTCATTACAATAAAATCAAAAAGAAAAAAATGACTTAGCAATAAATATAACAAAAGAAGTGCAAAACTAGTGTACTGAAAACTGCAAAACTGTTGAAAGAAAGAGCACCTAAATAAATGGAAAGACAGTCCATGTTCATGAATTAGTGATTTAATTTTGCTGAGTTGGGGAGAGGTGTCAAGATGGTGGCATAGGCAGACTCTGAACTCACCTCCTCCCATGGACACAATCAATTTACAACTACTCTGAGAACAATTGCTCATTGGAGAGGACAGAAACTGGATGAAAATAACCCCCATGACAAGGGACAGTACTGACTGAGGTGAAAGAGGCAAAATTTCCTGTCTGGACATTTAAAAAAGCCACGTTGGCAAGCCGTGATGTTTTATGGCCAGCCAGGAGTGATCCTAAGGTTCACAGCCTTCCCTGGAAGAGTGGGGGAACTGAGCAGGGGAGAGTTACCCCTATAAGCATCCTTTGGACTCAGCACAACTGATATGAGTCTGATAATATCTGGCTTTGCTGGCTACTAGCAACAACAGGGAATACCCCCAAGAAATCTATGGGACATAAGGGAAAAAAGCCAGCTCTTAAAGGGCGCATGCACAAATTCACCCATGTTGGAAACCTAAAATCCCCAGAAAGAAAGGCACACAGTCCCTTGGTGAAAAAAAGACCCACCTTATAGGCTGTGGGAGCATCTCAGAGAGAGGTGAGACCTCTCCAGGGAGTGAGACATTGACAGCAGCCATTTTGTGACCTAGTCCAGGCCTATTGACACAGATGCTGGCAGACGCCATTGGAGTTCTTCCCTTGGCCAGTTACCCAGGATCTGCGCCAGCCACTGAGCACTGATTAATCCAGCTCAGCCAAGGCAGGCAGCCCACCCTACAGACTACCCCCACCCAACAGCAAGTCCTTGGGCCTGCATAGGCTGGGTGCCTGGATTCTCTGCAGCCAGGCAAGTGGGTCTGCCTCTGTAGGGAAGAGGGTGGGTAACTAGTTGGGATTATGTGGGGCCTCTGCAGTGAGGTGACTGGGTCCACTTCAGTGGGCCAGGGTGCACCCACGGTACAGGACTGTGTTGATGGGGTGTGTCAGCTGCTGTCAGGCTGTGGGGAATGTCAGCTGCAGAAGACTTGTGCATCACAAACAACCACATAGGGGATCAGGCCACCTTCCAAAGCCTGAAACAAATGGTTGGTCCCATGCCTGGGGCCAGCCCCACTCAGTTGCAATCCTGAGAGAGCTGACAACACCCTTGCAGGCCAGAGGCCTACAGCAATTGTAAGACCCTGAGTCTAACAACCAGCCACACTGGAGGCCTTCTCACTTAGTAGAAAAACTGCAACAGGAATGTGCTATTAGACATTGTAGCCAACTGTGCTGGGGGTCCCCAGGGCCAATAATGTGAATGAAGGGTCCATAACATTCAGACACATCTGAGTATCACAACCAGCTGGACAGGGAAACGGCTTAGCATCCCTGGGCACCTGCAGCAAGAGCAACTTAGCCACAACAGAAGGACACATGTAGCCCACACAGGAGTCACTCCTAAAACATTTGGAAATGGTGATGAGAGGGGAGAACACTGCTGGGCCTCAAAAGCCACCTCTTACATAAACCCACCTCTCCAAGATCAGGACACATAGCTGACCAACCTAGTACGTGGATATAAGCACAGACAAAGAAGCAAGGTGAGGAGGCAAAGGAATACATTTCAACTAAAGGAACAGGACAAATCCCCAGAAAAAGAACTAAAGGAAACAGAAATAAACAATCTAGCTGACAAAGAGTTCAAACAAAAAGTCATAAGGATGCTCACTGATCTTAGGAGAAGAATGGATATAAAGTCAGTGAGAACATCAACACAGAACTGGAAAATATGAAAAAGGACCAATCAGAAATGAAGGAAACAATACTGGAAATGTAAATTTCACTAGAGGGAATTAATAGCAGAGAAGATGATACTGAAGAATAGATCAGTGAGCTCAATGAAAGACTAGAGGAAATTACCCAAACGGAACATAGAAAAGAAAAACGAACTTAAAAGAATGAGAACAATCTAAGGGACCTCTGGGACAATGTCAAGAGCACTAACCTTTTTATTATAGCTGTCCCAGAAGGAGAAGGGAGAAACAAAGGGGCAGAGAATCTATTGGAAGAAATAATATCTGCAAAATTTTCCTACCCTAAGGAAGGAAACAGACATCTAGGTACAGGAAGCACAGAGAGCATCAAACAAGACAAACCCAAAGAGGCCCACACCAAGACACGCTATAATTAAAATGTCAAAAATTAAAGATAGAGAATCCTAAAAACCACAAGCAAAAGGCAACAAGTTACATAGAAAGGAGATCTAATAAAGCTATCAGCTGACTTCTCGGCAGAAACCTTACAGACTAGAAGGGAGTGGTAGAATACATTTAAAGTGCTGAAAGGAAAAAACCTATGGCCAAGAACACTTTATGCAGTAAGGCTATCATTCAGAATGGAAGGAGAGAGAGTATCCCAGACAAGCAAAAGATAAAGGAGTTTATCATCAAGAAACCAGTCTTACAAGAAATGCTAAAGGGACTTATTCAAGTGGGAAAGAGAAGACCAGAAATAGGAAAAAGAAAATTATCCCCCCAAAAGGCAAGAAAATCACTGGTAAAGGCAAAAGTACAGTAAAGGTAGCAGATCAACCACCTAGGAAGATGATATGAAGGTCAAAAGACAAAAGTACTAAAATTACCTATTTCAATGATAAAAGGGTAAAAGATACACACACACTCACAAAAATAGGTAAGATATGATATCAAAAACATAAGACCTGGGAGGTGGAGAGAAAAGAGTAGAGCTTTTAGAAAGAGATTAAACTAAAAAGAACATCAGCTTAATATGGATTGCTATCAACATAGGTTATTATAAATGAATCTCACGGTAATCATAAAACAGAAACCTATAATAAACACAAAGAAACTTGAGAGAAAGGAGCTCAAACAAAATACTAAAGACAGCCATCAAACCACAAGGGAAGAGAGCAACCGAAGAAGAAAAGAACAGAAAAGAACTACTAACAGACCATTAAAAAAGTAACAAAATGGCAATAAGTGCATACTTATCAATAGCTACTTTAAAAGTGAATAGAGTAAATGCTCCAATAAAAAGGAATAGGGTGGTTGATTGGATTAAAAAAACAAGACCCATATATACTGCATACAAGAGATACATTTCAGACCTAAAGACACTCACAGACTGAAAGTGAAGGGATGGGAAAAGATACTCCATGCAAAGGGCAATGAAAAGAAAGCTGGGGTAGCAATACTTACGTCAGACAAAATAGACTTTAAAACAAAAACTATAACATGAGACAAAGAAGGACACTACATAATGATAAGGGGAACAATGCAACAAGAGGATATAACACTTGTAAATATCTATGCACCCAACATAGGAACACCTAAATATATAAAGCAATTATTAACAGACATAAAAGGAGGAATAGACAGTAACACAATAATAGTAGGGGACTTTAACATTCTACTTACGCCAATGGATAGATCATCTAAGCAGAAGATCAATAAGGAAACTTTGGCCTTAAAGGACACATTGGACCAGATGGACTTAGTAGATATATAAAGAACATTCCATCCAAAAACTGCAGAATACACATTCTTTTCAAATGCACATGGAACTTTCTCCAGGATAGATCACATATTAGGCCAGAAAACAAGTCTCAAGAAATTTAAGAACATTGAAATAACACCAAGCATCTTTTCTGACCACAAAGGTATGGAACTAGAAATCAGCTACAGGGAGAAAATCAGAAAAACCACAAATATGTGGAGATTAAACAAAATGCTACTGAGCAACGAGTGGGTCAATGAAGATATAAAAGGAGAAATCAAAAATTACCTGGAGGAAAATCAAAGTGAAAATACGACATGCCAAAATCTATGAGATACAGCAAAAGTGGTTCTAAGAGGGAAGTTTATAGCAATTCAGGCCTACCTCAAAAAACAAGAAAAATCCAAAAACTTCTAGCGTCCAGAACTGTGAGAACATTAATTTCTGTTGATTAAGCCACCATCCATATTATTCTATTATGGCAGCTGAGCAGACTGAGACAACATCCTCCCTTATCACTCTTGTCAAATGGCAGGGCCTCCTATTTCTCAGGGAAAAATGCACAGCAGAAAGGGATAATTTCAAATACCTACCACCAAACTTCTAACTGACCTGCACTTATTTATGTCTGTCCTAAGTTTCTCTCCTGTCCCCATGGAAGACATTGAGCTCCTACAGTCTAAAGTTAGTACCTTCACTGAACTTCGTGTCCCTTCTCCTCTCACCTTTTTGGGAACCTGGATTTCTAATGTATTTCCTCTTTCTTTGGTGTGTTCCATTGATCCATCTCTGCCCACTCCTTTCCTGCACCCTTAAATATTCTCAGGAATCTCTCTATTTACATCCTCCTTAACCCCATACCCCTGACCATTGTCCTATGTCTCCCTCTTCCACATCACAGTCACACTGCTGCACTTTCTCCAAGATCCTCCTTCCTTGCCTTCTCCTACTACTCAGAACATCAGCAGTTGACATTGTTGACCTCTCCCTCCTGGAAACACTCTCTTCCTTCAGTTTCCTTGATGTCAGACTCTCCTGGATCTCCCCTTTCACAATGGCCATCCTCTTCAGGCTCTTTTGCTGGCTCCTCTTCCTCTGTATCCATTCTTCCCTCAAATGTTAGTGCTTCCAGTGGTCAGAGCCCCCTTTTCATCTCATTTTTCACTCTGTCACTAGGACATCTACTCTGTGAGCTCCAAGTATCATTCACATACTGCTCATGTCCACGTCTATATCCCCACCCCACATCATCTGCTTAGCATCAGATCCTGCATTCAACTCAACAAGACATCTCCACTCAGGGCTCACTCTCAACATGTCCAGTGCTGTATTCATTATCTTCATTTCCAACCTATTTCTGTCTTCCCACTTTCAGGCAATGGACCACTCCAGAAACCTGGACCATTTCCTTGGCTCCTTCCTCTCCCTACACCCCCTAGCATGGTTGATCAAGTACCTACAATATGTCAGGTCTCATGTTAAGCACCTCACATCCAATGACTTTATTTTATTGACCCAGTCTTAAGCAGGAAAAAAGAAATCGTCAAACTTTAGATGTTTCTAGCACCTGCTGGTAAAGAAATTGGGAATTCCCTAACTACAGCAGGCAGTAATATAATTTTTTTAAGTTTTTTTTTCCTTTTTACCCCCAAATTTCCCCAGTACATAGTGGTATATTCTTCGTTGTGGCTCCTTCTAGTTGTGGCATGTGGGACGCTGCCTCAGCATGGTGTGATGAGCAGTGCCATGTCCCCGCCCAGGATTCGAACTGACGAAACACTGGGCCACCTGCAGCGGAGCGCGCTAAATTAACCACTCGGCCACGGGGCCAGCCCTTAATTATTAACTACTCTTCAAACAATCTGTGAGAAAAGTGCCCAACATGAATCAATAAATGACTCATATTTTCAATTTAGAACAAACAGTAAGGGGGATGGATCAGAGACTGGAGATGAGTACACAAGATAAGACCTACAGAGCCTCACACACTCCATGGCACCAGTTTCTTGCCCCACCCTCTAATCCATTTTGTAGGGCTTGGCTAGATTAATCTTCATGTATGCACACTCCTTCAAGAACCCCAATACACTTCCCACAACCTGGAATTCAAACTTTTGAACCTGGTGTTCATGTCTTTCATTAGTATATAGAAGTACAACAATATTTTTCTGCTGAGTTTCTTTCCTATAATCTTGCTAAACTCAATTATTAGTTCTAGAGGGTTTTTTATATAGACAAGCATGCTGTCTACAAATAATGATAGGTTTCTCCTGCCTCCTTCTCAATTTGTAGACCTTTTATTTCTCTTTCTCGCCATAATGCACTGGCCAGGACTTACAGTACAGTGTTGAATAGAACTGCTGAAATTGGACATATTTTCTTATTTCCAATACCAGGGGAAAAGCACTCAGTTTTTTGCCATTAAGACTGACTTAACCGTAGGTTTCAGGAATATACCCTTTTTCAGATTTATCATTTTCATTAGTTTCTGGTCTTCTCTATATTATTTCCTTCCTACTGCTTGTTCTAGCTGTTTTTAATTTTCAGGTTTCAGAAGATGAGAGCTTAAGTTGTTTATGATATATTTCTTCTTCTCTAATATAAGCCTTTGATCCTACAATTTTTCTCTAAGCATTACTTTAGCTTCATCCCATAAATTTTGATATGTTGTATTTTCATTTTCATTTAGTTCAATTATTTCCTAATTTCCTTGGAGACTTCCTCTTTGACCCACAGAATATCTACAAGTGTCTTGTGTAATTTCTAAGAGTTTGGAGATGTTTCTGTTCTCTTTCTGTTGCTCATTTCTAGTCTAATTCCATGGAGCTCACACAATATGTTTTTCACATCTTTTAAACTTGCCAAGTTTCATTTTATGACCTAGAATAGAACCTATCTTGCTGAATTTTCCATGTGCTTTTAAAAAAAAGCATAGCCTGCTGTCATTTGGTGGAATGTTCTAAAATGTTAATTAAGTCAATTTGGTTGATAGCGGTGTTCACTTCTTCTATATTCTTACTGATTTCCTATCTAATACTTCCACTTCTGGGAGAGGGGTATCACAGCCTCTGACTATAATAGTAGATTTGTTTCTTTCTCCTTTCAGTTCTGTCAGTTTTTGCGTCCTGTGTGTGGAAGCACTGTTGTTATATGCATACACATTTAGGATTGCTGTCTCTTTGTAAATCGACCCCCTCGTCAGTATATGACACTGTGATTTATAATAAAAACATATATTTGGTCTTCTTCTCCATTTCTGGCACAGAGCTCCTAAGACCTTTAGAATTTCCTGTGATGAGAGAGAGAAAAGTGTCTTTTGTTATGTTCATCAGGTGACTTTTGGAATGCACCTAAGGATGGGAGCTGGTTACCAGTGGAGCCAACCATATGATTAGAGGGTTGGAACATTCAGTTCCACCTGCTGACCTCTGAGTAGGGGAGAGGGGCTGGCAGTTGAATCAATCACCAATTGTCAATTAATCAATCATGCCTATGTAACAAAGCCTTCATAAAAACCTGAAAGAACAGGGTTCAGACAGCTTTCAGATTGCTGAACACGTGGAGTTTTGGGGACAGTGATGCACTCAGAGAAAGCATGGAAGCTCCGTGCCCTTTCCCCTTACCTTGCCCTCTGCATCTCTTCCATCTGCCCGTTCCTGAGTTAGATCCTTTTATAATAAACTGGTAATCTAGTAAAGTGTTTCTGTGAGTTCTCTGAGCTGCTCTAGAACTTGCAGAACCCAAGGAGGGCATCATGGGAACCTGTGATTTATAGCCAGTCAGTCAGAAGTCCAGGTAACAACCTCGCCTTGCTACTGGTGTCTGAAATGTAGGCGGGACAGTCTGGTAGGACTCAACTCTTACGTGGTGGAATATGATGCTATCTGCACGTAGATAGTGTCAGAATTGAGTTGAACTGTGGAAGACACAGCTAATGTCCAAGAATTGTTTGTTGGTATGGGGAAACACCCAAACACACATACACACACATATACATTGAATTTGGTACCAGAACCCAATTAAATATCCATCACTATTTCTGGTAATTTTTGTGCACTGAAGTCGACTTTCTCTGATATTAATTAGCCATTCCAGCTTTCTTTGAGTTAGTCTTTGCATGGCATATGTGTTTCTCTCCTCTTACTCTGAACCTATGTGTACCATTAATTTTAAGGACAAGCCTGATGGAGAATGGTGGTTACTGAGTCATCAGGCCCTTTAGTCCTGTATCCTGTTGCCTGCTCCCCTAGCTGAGGTGTCCCTTTGGCCATCCTCTGCTTCTTCCTATTCCTCCCTACCAGGTCCTTGTTAAAGGCCCCACACAAATTGCACTACCCCCTTATCCATGCAGGCCCCCTGGTTTTCCTGAGCACTGATTTTTCTGAGATCCTCTCTCTCAACCTTCTTTTCTTCCTAACTTCTCTCCATTCTCACTTACTGTCACACTGAGTGTCATGCTTTTCTCGCTTTTACAGGGGCCATGCAGCCCAAGACAGTTTCCAGGGCTCCACCCACTCCTATCTCCCTGCCCCACTGGGGCTGCATCCAGCGTGTGACAATGATAATAGTTTCCTTTGGGTTAAGGTTCCAGAACTGGACCTGATGGGGAGGAGATGTGGGAAGTCACCACGAGGAGAGGACTAGAGGGTTTTCTCACCACCTCAGCCCCTGCCGAGGTTCTAAGGACAAGGATAATGACAATGATTTATAGTGATGTCTTTTGTCAGAGCCAATTTCCCTTTCATAAATTTTTTTTAATGCTATAAAAAATGAGTCAAGAGGACAAAGGTGGAAGGAGAGAAAGATGGTCAAATAGGGACAAGCGTTCACCCAACAGCCATGGTCCACATAGCAGGATAGTCACTGGCAGTCCAGGTCAAGAGCAGGTGAAGGAGGCTTCAGGACACTAGAGGCGCAAACTCTCTGGAGAGACAGTTCTCATTCTAAATACTCACTCTCTTTCCTGCTTCTAAGTATAAAAGGTTGAACATATTAAGTCCCACAAAACCTGCTCTGCTCCTGCCTCTCATCCCCCTTAGACACATTGTTTCATCCATTATTCCCTCCCCAGTCTTGTGTCAACTTCTCCCTCTCTCCTGAATCTGTTCTCTCATCCTAAAAAGATGACTGAACCTCTTCCACTAAAAAAGTCAAAAACTTCCTAAATCTTATGACCTCCCTCCTGATCCATCTCTCTCTTGCTCATCACAGGCAACCTTCCTGGAAGAAAAGGTTTTCGTTCCACTTCTTCAGTTCTTTCCCACGTCTCTCCCTGGCTCTCACTGTGCTCACTGGTGTAAGGAGACAGGAAAGTCTCACTCACCAGAATTCCCCAGGGGGATGCTGGTGAGGGCTGGAAGCTGACAAAGTCGCTCTCTCAGAGAACAAATTAGAGTGAGGGGCAGTGGATTCTACACCCCACAGGACACTACAGGGCAGAGAGTGGTCGTGTGTGAGGACCTCAGGCTTTAGAGGGAGGCTGTGATGGAGGTGATGGCAAAGAGGGGAAAGCCCGTGTGCTGCCAATGAGACTGATAACACCTCCTTGTTACAGACCAGAATCTACAGTAATGTCCACAAACAAACATGTTCTTGGCTCAACTGGGTTTTTTTCACAGAAACCAGGGTAGAAGAGAACCAAGAGAGCGGGTGTGAAGGCAGGCAAGATGCGGTTAATGTGGGAGGGAAAGGAAGCGAGGGGGACTATGAGCTGGTAAAGTGGTATATTTCAGGAGGCACAAGGGTACTTGTATTGTGTCAAACCCTATAAGTGGTCAAACCAAGTTCAATCAGCTCTTTGAGGACAAGATTGGCAGATCCCATGGCCTGGCTCATCCAACACCCGTTAAGTCCCTGCTCGAGGATCCTCCCTGTGCTGCAGGGGGTGCAAAGCTAACAACTACGTTTTCCAGGTTCATTATGAGTAAGGTCCCAGCAATCATTTTTATACACACAAGACCTTTATCTGAGATTGAGTTACACAGGGTCCAGGCACGAAGCAGAGCATCCATTTTTCTGGCATGGAACGCTGGCAGACAGAATGGGCACAGGCTAGCAGCTCCTGATCCTGCAGTTTCCTATTCGTGGCAGAGGCAGCAACCCTCTTAGCAGCCAAATTCTACAGTGTGGTTCTTCTGGAAGTCATTTCTGGGATCTGACGTGATTTTGTTTCTTCGCCCCATTAAAACACTGTTGACTTGATATTTACTCTTTATTAAACATTTTCTTCTTAGAATGGCTGAAGAGAATAGTAAGTCTACAACTAAACACTTGACACAAACAATACATAATATCAAAAATACTTGCACGGTTCTGTGTGAGACACTTTTCAATTATCTCCATTTTGTGAGGCTGGGCAGCCTAAGAAACACTATTCTGGAGGTGAGGGGCCTCCAATGTTGGGCACTGGG
This sequence comes from Equus quagga, assembly GCF_021613505.1. Lineage (NCBI taxonomy): Eukaryota > Metazoa > Chordata > Mammalia > Perissodactyla > Equidae > Equus > Equus quagga. The sequence goes on from NW_025799276.1 coordinate 24,511, forward strand.
GGCTGCTGTGCTCAGGTCACTGAAAGAGGGCCCCGTGCCTAGGGCAATGAGGTGGGAGCTCTGCCCTGAGCTAAGTTCTAAAGGGTTACGGATGGGAGAAGTCCGACTGATGGAAAAATGGGGACACTGCTTAATCTGTTCTTGCTGAATCTATGCAAGAGACATTCCCATGGTCTCAAGTATGTCAGGGGCACCCAGAGCTAAACATCATCAACACCTCCCACTTGTCTAGCACATTCCAGTTTACAAGCACTACCACCTGTGAGAGACAGGCACCATTAGGATCGCCTTCCCATTTCACGGATGAGGAAACTGAGGATCCAAGTAGTTTCATGCATAAACCCAAGGTCTAGGAGCCAGTAGGTGGCAGAGCCAGGCCTAGAACCAGGTGGTCAGTCTTTCAGACCCATGGTCTTTCCAGATCCAGGTCCCTCTCAGGGAAATGAATCTCCCACACTAAGACGGCTTCAGAGCTTGAGAAGCCGCACGGAGTGGGGGGGAGGGATGCCTGTCCCACAGTGGCCTCTTGCCTCCCTCACACCACCCCCAGTCAGGGGAACCAAGGCCTGTGGCTGCATCTCACAGCCTCTGAGAACAAAGGCGGCCCCTGGCCAACCACAGCCACCTCCCTCTGCACTCAGTGCATCACAAATGGGCCTGCGCCTCCAGCCCAAACCACGCCTGCAAAGCCTGCTGGCCTGAGGAGCCTCAGCTGGTCTCCAGCAGGGCCTGGGACCCTCATGTCTCTGAGCTGGAGGCTGGTGAGCCCTCCCCCGTCCCTGGGGCAGGGAGCACCATCCTCCTAAGGAGTGTCTCAGTCTGCCTTTCACCAGGTCTTTTCATTAGTCTTAACCATATCATCAGTCTCGCCAACTACAATACCATTAAACCTGGAGAAGCCCCACTGGCTGGGACTGCTCCCCTCCCCTGCCTGGGCCCAGCTCCCTTGAAGGGCTCCCGTCTAACCTCAGATTGTCAGTGACATTCATCCCACCCACATCAGTCAGCCCCTTTCCGCCGGACTTCCTTTATCACAAGGTTTCCCTCACGGGTCTCTGCTGGACAGGTTCCCAGCATCTCTCGTCCATCCATTGGGGGAGGACAGGCCACGACACCCAGCACAACTTCCTGCCCACCCAGGGGCTCAGGCCATACCACTGCACCCCACAGGGCAGTGGGTAGGCTCTGCAGACCCCACAAACAGCCACCAAGAACATGCCCTGGGATCTTGGAGACTCACTCCTGAGGAGACACAGAGGAGAGGGAGAGCCCTGTCCCCCAAGCAGGACAGTGAACCGGGAAAAGACCTCCCAATTTATAGGGGCCAATCCTCATCCCCTCTGGACCTAAGAGAGGACGCCCCATCAGCCTCCAGACTGTGTGTCTGCTCCTGCTCCCTGGAGTAACACCCTGACCTCCCTTCTCCTGTCACATGTCTGCTGACCCTTCCAGAAGCAGCTCAGATGGCCTCCCTGGGGGCCTGCGCTGTTCTGTCTCAGAAGGTATTAGGTGCTCTCTATGCTGGGTTCTCACAGAACTTTAGCAAGTCATCACTCATTTGTGATACCAACAGGCATCACTGGCTCTTGCCCTCCCTCTTATGATGCAGGACCAAGGTCCTGTGAACAGGTGAGGCGAGGAGGCCACTCAGGCTGGTGCAAGTGCAGGTCGGCACCTGAGAGTGGGTATCTCACTGTCTCGCCCTAGTCCCCACCCGGCCTGTGAGGCCCCTGGGGTATCACATATGCTCTCGACAGAGACAACCAGCTTTCGGCTAAACTACACATGGCAGCCATCACTAGTTTCCATTCAGTAAATATTTACTGAACACGCCTGTGTCTCGGCGCTGCCAGGGACTTCCCTTCCCATCCTGGTCACCATCTGCTCCTTCCCTGAGCCACAAGGTGGCTTCACAGGCAGCATGATCTCACCCAGAACCTCTTGTTCTGACAGATTCTGAGCCACCAAGGGTCCAGACCACACCGTGGGAAAACAAAGGTGAGCTCCTCTTTGCTAGCTGTCCCCACAGACCCTGAGCAGTCATGTGTGTGCTGTCCTTCCCTAGCTAACACCACAGCCCACCCTGTCCCGGGTGGTTAACCCACCTCCCTAGGACCCAGGCAGGACTTCATCATGGGTTGGGCCCAAAGACATCTTCCAGCGTCAGCCATCTTGCTTTCCAGTGGAGACACAGCATACTCGTGTTTTACTACTCAAATTGAGTCATTTGCCCTTAACAACAAAAAAGAAGAGGGAGAAAAAAGAGGCAACTTAAGGGGCTGGCCCCGTGGCCTAGTGGTTAAGTTCGCACGCTCCGCTGCAGGCGGCCCAGTGTTTCGTTGGTTCGAATCCTGGGCACGGACATGGCACTGCTCATCAAACCACGCTGAGGCAGCGTCCCACATGCCACAACTAGAAGGACCCACAACGAAGAATATACAACTATTTACTGGGGGGCTTTTGGGAGAAAAAGGAAAAAAATAAAATCTTTAAAAAAAAAAAAAAGAGGCAACTTAAACTGGGCAGCAATTCTACTCCAGTAGTATTTACTCTTCAAAACCTGAGGACTTGGAGGGAACTTGAGATGGAAGCTGTAAATCCATGGGTTAGCCTTGGGATCCCTTTGTCCATCTCTCTGCTCCCACCGGCCTTTCCTGGTGGGCAGTGGTGTGCTGGTAACTGCCTAACAGCTGGCTCCTCAGGAGGAACAAGCCCTGGTCTCCAGCATTCAAAAATTTCTGTGGTGTAAATACTCCCTCTAGGGCTCATTTCAAATCACCAACCTGATGACACAGAACATATGTTTGGGAAAAGATGCATGAAAGCAGCTCTCACAGCCAGTTCCAGCTGGCTCCAGCACACCACTGTCTGTGGGGGAATCCGATGTTTCAATATGCAGGACACAGGTTTCATACAGCCTGGCCCCTCATACCAGCCCACTGTTTCATCAGGAAGAAAAGGCGTGTCTTCCAGAGCAGGAGGAAACACTTGCTGAGGGTGGAGGGCGGCCTGCAATCCCGCAGCATCCTAAGGGATTCACAAGCGGGGTAGTCACTGTGTTTGATTTCCACCTTAAAACCTAATTCTCCCCTTCAACAAACAAAGCTAAGACTTGGGGACTCCTCATGGACCCTCCTCCTTCACTAGAAAGTCCTGGCCCAAACTCAAATGGGGTCCCCCACACCCCATCTACCTCCCCACAAGATTGTGCATCCTGAGGGAACAGAATGACTTTTTCTTTGGGAGCCCAGCGTGCTTGGAGGCGGGACTTGGGAGACAAACAGACCTTGATTCCATTTCTGCTTCTACCACTAAGCTGTGTAAACATGGGCAGATCCTCAATGGCCTCATCTGTAAACTGAGATAATACCTACTTTGCAGGGTTGTTGGGAGGACTAAATAAATGTAGTACCAAAAGCACCCAGCACAGGGCAGTGCCAACAGGCATGCCACCACTACTTCCCTCCTTCACGTCCCCAGGGGAGCGGGGCCTGAGCCACCATCAGACAATGTCGCCACTTAGTGGCTGAGCTCAGAATCGCCCAGAGGTCTGTAGGTGTTCCTGTATTTGAGACAAACTGCTCAGAGAAGAGAAGGGATGGTAGGTGTCTGGTGAGAATGAAAACCACGTTTTCTGAGAGGCCGTCTGGCTTTTTGCAAGGAGACTAGACACCCGCATCAGGTTCAGGTCCCAGCTTTGCCAAATAGTAGCAGTTTTTGACCTCCGGCTAGTTATTCAATTTCTTCAAAACTCAGTTTCCTCATCTGTGAAATGGACAAAATGATTTCTATGTCATCAGATAAACACTCAATAGGTGTCTGATGCCCTTCTCCCTGCTCTTGACCCTTCTTCCAGCCCCCTTTCTAGACTCTAATAAATTTCATATGACTGCCTCCTACACCTCCTTGGTGGTTGCCCCAACCACATTTTCTCAACCCTGCTTTCAGGGATGCTGCCTAGTTTCCCTTAAGAGTCTGAACCTCTTGGGAGAGAATCTCAAAGTCCACAGCCATCCACAGTACTTCAGGTCCCAAAGCTCTAAATGTTTACAATATTCATTAACGTTCAGACTCTTGGTGATGCACTTAGGCTGACAGTTATGTCAAGGATGACATATGAAGTAGATGCCAAGTTATTTATCGCAGTAAAAGGCTCCCCAGTCAAGCCAATGAACCAAGATACACCCTTCCCATTAACAGTTTCTCTCTGCAACCACAGGGGACCTCACTGGGCACAGATCCTGCGATGGTCAGGGTGGGGGTTATTTCTCCCACATTCAGGAACATTCTGAAACTTCCTCACTCAACTGAAACACCTCTGTGGTGGGAAGACTGCTCATGACCCCGATCCTGAGGACACACACTGACCAGCATGGCTTCTGTGCTGACTAGGGCCCTTCAGGTCAGACCCTCCCGAGATGTGCCAGTGCCACAGTTGGCTGTCGTGGAAATGTGGGGCTTTAGGACTAGACGAAATTAGGTCTGAATCTCATCTTTTTTACTTATTACCTGAGTGGCCCTGGACAAGTTGCTGAACTATGCAAGCCTATGAGCAACCACAACAGTGGGGGACACATTCCTACCTCAGGAGTCTCTGGGTGCAGTAAATGGGGCCCTGTGTGTGTGCCCAGTGCGGTCACAAGTGCTCAACAAATACTCCATGTTATCGAGAATCCACTGTATAGAGATACTTCCTCCATTGTGAATGTGTTGGCTTCACTACTAGACCGCAATTCCATGGGCGCCCCCTCGTGGCAGTACATTTTCCTAATTTCCTTCAAAAAATAAAACTGTCCTTGGGGATAGGAAAGACCTGAGAATAAATACCCACTAATCTCTTCAGTCGACTTATTTCTATATTTCAAGATATGAACCACTGAAACTCTTTACAATGAAAGAAAAATGTAAACGTGCGTCATAACCTACTTCCCAACATACACAGTGGATTCTCCACTCGCCAGAAAGAAATGCTGTGAAACCTAAGCAAATGGAAACACAGAAGAAACTAGATGTTCGTGGCCACAGGACGGGAATAAATGGGCCACAAAACAAGAAATGCAATTACTTCACACGTGCAGGAGGAAAAAACATGGGGAGACTGAATTAATGTTTGCCCCTAAGCTTGCAGTCTCTGGGTGCAGTTTTCAGCACATGCACGCTCCCCACTGGCCTCACCATCTGAAACAGCAATCAGTATAAAACCAGACTAATCCTGAGGCAGAGATCCCTCTTGGGGGATTCGTTTAGAACGTGCAGCCCTGTTCCTACCACCATCATCATGTGGGACACCAGCTCTATCAAGGAGAATACTGTCTTCCCCCCTGGCTTTCAGAGCTCATGGGACCCGGCAAATGATGCTGGGATCTATTGGCGAACTCCTTAAACCTCCGCCAGTGGGTGATGGAAGAATTCTTCCTCCCAGAGCGGGCTCTCCTGGGGCTGAACCGATCCATCACTTAGATCTGCCTCTGATTCTCATCAAGACCGTCAGCAAGAGCTGGACTCTGCCCATTGCATTCCTGTAACCATTCCACTGCTGTGTTCACCCTTTCTTTCCTCTGGGCCTTCAGCCTAGGGAATGTGTGGAGGAAGGCAGGCAAGTCACGGTCCCCGTTCTCTGTAGGATTTGCATATCTAGCGGGAAGCATTTATCAGAATGTGAGCAATGGAGCAGCCCCCAGCCCCCACCTGGGGAAAATATCTACCACTAATTTCTCTGCCTGAATGTCACTATATTTTAGTCCTTAAAATAATTTTGACACATTTCCCATAGCTGTCTTCAAAGGCCAAAATCTGCTTTTCTACCACATTTATTTGCAGGTGTCTGGACAGGCTTTGTGGGCCTCAGGCATGTCACGTGGTCCATGTGTTTTCCCCTGAGCAGGTGCTCTGGGCATATTTCAGGCAGTTGACATTCATTGAGTGCTTACTATGTACAAGGCACAGAGACGAAGCACTTGATATGAATGATCTCATTAATCCTCCAACAGCTCTCTGTGCAGTTAGTATCATTACATCCACTTCACAGATGAGAAAGTGGCTCAGAGGAGTAGAATGACTTGTCCAAGATCCAAGGCTGACAAATTACAGTAAGGAGTCAAACCCAGGTCAGTCTGGCCCCAAAGCACTTGGTCTTGTCCTGTACTTCCAACACAATCGTATTTGTAAAAACAGCTTTGCTGAGATACACAATACATTTCACCCACTTCAAGGGTCCAAATCAATGGCTTTAGTGTATTCACAGAGATGTGCAGCCATCAAAAGAGTCAATGTTAGGACACTTTCTCCACCTCAGAAAGGAACTTTGCGTCCTTCAGCTGTCACTGCCTTCTCCCTTCTTCCCCACCCTCTCGCAGCCCTGAACATCCGCTAATCTATTCAGGACTTCCATATGAGTGGAATCGCGTACTATATGGTCTTTGGTGTCTGATTTCTTTCTCTTAGAATAATGTGTCAAGGTTTATCCCTGTTGTAGTGTGCATCAGTACGTCATTCCTTTCAATGAGTGAATAATATTCCATTGGACGCATGTACAATATTTTGGGTTCATTTTGTTTTGCTGGAGCAGAACTTAAACTTGTATTATATGTAAGCCACTACTCTTGGAGGTATTTCTCTTATATATAACCAAACTGATTTTTTTTGGTAAGGAAGATTGGCCCTGAGCTGATATTATACACTTGAAAGTTAAGAGAGTAGATCAGAAATGTTATCATCACACGTGCACAAAACTGGTAATTATGTGAGGAGATGGAGGCGTTAACTATCCTCATTGTGGTAATCATTTTGCAGGGCACACATTTATGAATTCCCCTTGTTGTACATCTTAACATACATATGTTATATATCAGTAATATCTCCGTAAAGCTGGGGTAGAAGAATGTGTATGGTGGTTAGCTGTGTGAGGTGTGATAACAAGTGGTTTTTCTTCTTCTGAACAATTTTCTCCGCTTTCTAAATTTTATGTAATCAACATGGATTGTTCTCAGAAAAAAAAAAAAAAACACTTCTTTTTGTAAATTTTTATGTCCCTTGACTCACCAGGTAAGGTGAGTGTGAGATGAGAGGATTCAAGAGGAGAGTGAGGATGGGAGGGGGACCAGAGGTGGGGAGAGAAGGAGCCACTGGTCTAACCTCATCAACAGGCAGTCAGTTGACTCCTTGTGCCCCAGCTGGTTCTCCTGCCACACCCTCATGCTGCAAATCAGCCTCCTTCTTAGTGAGTAGCAGAGCAGGTGGGGCGGCTCCCTGGGGGGTGTGGAGGAGGCTGAGGAGTCAGGTGGGAGGGGGAGCTGGGGTTTGCATGATATTAAAACTCTGACTCCTCCAGCTTCTTTGAGGGTTGAGGGGGAGGGAAAGGGGGCTGGGGTTTTTCTGGGATGCCTGCAACTTCCTCAGGACAGGAAAACCTCCATCAAACCTCTGCCTCAAAGGGCAGTTATTTGTCCTGCTCAGTTGGGCTGCAGCCACTGAGATCCTCAGACCAGCGTCTCATTTTCCACCCCTGTTTGGTGGGAACAAATCCACAGTCTCAGGTTCTTGTCTCCATCCGCTCCCCAGCGTCCAGCCTGCTTCCGTCTTCTCCTCCCAGGCTGAGGAGGGCATGTGTGGGGAGTGAGGGGTCAGAACATCTCCCACTGGCCATCATTAGGGACAGCTGAGCTGTGGCACCACCTGCAGAGGCAAAGGAGGAGAAGGGGCGGGGGGAAGCAGGGTTTGGGGGGGAAGTGGGACCTTCCCCTCTCGGTCTGCTGGTGACCTTTCTGTGTGGTTACCGGTTGTTTCTGAGCTCTCCGTGGGGGTGGGGGTTATGCTGCAGGAGCTGCCTCATGGGAACCAGGCTCGGGCTTGGTGACCTGGTCCCCTGCCCTTGTCCCCAGAACCTCCTTGTGGTGGAACGAGGGGCTGAATTCAGCAGTCACACCAGCTGGGTCGGAATTCTGGTTCTGCCACATATTGACCATAAAATTTTGGACAAATTGTAAATACCCTGGAAGAGTGGCTTTATCTTTCTGAGCTTCAATTCCTCACCTGGAAAATGGATAGAATAATACCTCACTCAAGGTGTTCTTGGGAGAGTAAGTGAAATCGTGCACTTTCCGACCGGTGTCTGAACAGGGACACAGATTCCTCATGTATACAGCATCACACATTTCTTGCTGGATAAAAACTTGCTAGTAGACACTGTAATAAAAGGTGACGTTTCCTTATTTCATAATTGACAGTGATATCGTGATCCAACAGTTTAAAAACAGGAAAGCTTTCCCTCTGGGACGTGAGGTAGTTGTGGTAACACAGAGGTCGCACACGTCCCTACGCTCCCCACTGCCCTCCACCTCCTACACTGTGGTGAACATTGTAGGAACCTTTGAAAAAGTCCATTCCCCCTTACCCATCAATAGGAGAAATATTACCACGATTGTTGATGATGAGCAGAGGATATGAGAGACGAAACAAGGGCAAAAAGGTAAGATAAATAAGCATGAAAGACAGTCATCCTCACAGGTAATCAAACAAATGCAAATGAAGAAAACTAGATATCGTATTTTACATGTTGCATCAGCACAGGGTTATTTTTTTAATGTGAATACTCCGTTTGGCAATGGGACACTACGCCACGCACTCTCATATATGGTAGGCAGCTTTTTAAATGAGTAAAAAGCTTCTTGGTAGTACATTTGATGTGTCAGAAACATTTAAACCTTTATAATATTTATACCTGGGAGCCAGCCCAGTGGTGCAGTGGTTCTGTTCGCCTGCTCCACTGGTGGCCTGGCAGCCCAGTGGATCCTGGGTGCAGATCTACCACCACTCGTCAAGCCACGCTGTGGTGGCATCCCACATAAATAGAGGAAGATTGGAACAGACGTTAACTCAGGACCAATCTTCCTCACAAAGAATAAATAAATAAATAAATAAATAAATAAATAAATAAATGATTTCTACCTTTTCCTTGGTAACTCCACTTCTGGGACTTACCCCAAGGGAACAACCTTCATGCAGAAGAGGCTTCTGCACAAAGACACTCATTTTGGTCTGTTTACAATAATGAAACATTGGAACCCAATGAGAGGATAAATGAGAGATGGGAAAGTTACAACATTAAGGTGGTGACAATGATAGCCCCAGGTAAGCTGGGTTGGGTGAGTGACCAAGAAGATGGAAAGGATTTGGTCAGAAGGGACAGGAATAAACACGTGCTGAGCATCTACCATAGGCAAGATCTGCACCTGGAGTGTTCCATACACTCTCTCATTGCAGCCTCACAGCACCATGTGTTTCCTGTGGGGCTGGGAGGGATACTGAGGCAGCGAGAGCCAAGATAATGGAGGACCCCTTGCTAATCACATATGTTGGAATCTGGCTTTCTACGTAGCTGCACTGAGTAGATGACACCACCCTCGTCTTACATTTAAGGAAACCAAGTCTCAGAGGGCCAATGAACTTGCCTGAGAGCTCAGCACTTCTACATCTTAGCCCAGGTATCTAAGAGCTCCAGGACCACGTTCTGCCTCAGACTGCAGAGAGCTGGGGAGTCGGGCTGCGTTGCCCTCCTCTCCTAACCCTCCCTGCCCCCACTGCTACACCCAGACCTCTGAATGCTTAACTAAGCAGGTACCGGAACATCTGCTAGTTGAAAGGAATTTTTCTCACACCTTCTGTTCCCCCCACCCCAGCCTCTAGGAAAATTATTCCTTTTATGTTTCTCAATAGGGAAACAGTTGCTCCCTTAGTGCCTAGCCCCATCTGAATTCTCTTTCCTTTTTCTGCTCAACAAATGCTATCATTTCTGGGTTAGGGTCATGGAGTCCTTGGGGTCAGAGAGCACTTTAAGGAGTCCTCCTGGGTTTTTTCTTTCTTGAGCTGTAGTTACGTCTATGCTGGCTCCTCTGGGGGTGCTTCCACTGCTCTGCCATTGTAGCATTTGTCACGATTCTCAGAGAGCTGCATACATGGCAGGGCAAGATGCACAGGAAGCTGCCTCTGCCCCCAGCTGCCCTCTCTTTCTGTGCTATTGGTTACCATACAACCACTGAGGGCGAGGGCGTAAGTCCCCCAGAGGAGGAAATGCAGCTGTTCCTGCCCCACCCAAACTGGCGTTAGCCTTACCGACTTCTAAACAGATTGAGAGCAGCCCCTACCAGGCTGCATGGGGTCTCATAGGACAGGGGAGGGCAGGGAAGTGGGAGGGGCCCAGTGGCTCTAGCCACAATGTCCTTTCTATCCCTTAAACACTGACAAAACAAACTCTCTTTCCTGTAAACACAGCTTGGATTAAAGAAGATTTACGAATCGCTGGGTTCATGGTAAACTCATTTTTATTAAGAATCAAAGTTGACTGAGCTAGTGAACTCTTGTCCTTTACTTAAAAGGATAATTTTTCAAACATTCAAAGCATAGGGCATCTTATCATCACATCTAACTTTAGTTCTTTAAAATTTTACAAGGGAAGAAAGTATACTTATATGCATCTGCGAGGAGGGCACGGGATGTGTTGGTATTTGAGAGATGGAATCGGCTGTCATCGCACTGCCCTTGCCCAGTCTCTCAGTCGTTATTGGAATTGGTCCTTCCTGTATGTTTAACTGTCCCAGCAGTGCACTGGGAAGAGAACTGGAAATCATGAAACTGGATCTTATAAAGATCGTGGTACCAACTTCTCTCTAGTGATGTCTCTCAGTTTTCTTATAAATTGGAACTCCATCTCCCTGTTTGTGGTAAAGAATCTTTTCTGTAGCCTGTGAGAAATAGCTTAATAAATTTATTTAAATATAAGAAGGAAAGATTGAGAGAGAGAGAGGAAACAGGAGTCAGGCAGCTCGAAAACACACAGATACACAGATCTAACTTCACTGCTGTGTGAGCTCTGGCAGCTCTCTGCATTAAATCTTTGGTCTTTGAAAACTATCTCATTCCTATCTTTTCCTGAACCCTGGCCCCTTGCCTTCTATTTAGTGATTTAGGTCTATTGATGCAAGTAATCCCTAATCAATCTTAAGTCAAAATTGGGGTGAGTTTATTATGAGCCACATTTGAGGACTATAACCCAGGATCTACCTTCTCCAAGGAAGGAAGAGCACTGAAGAAGTGTACAGAGTGGATGTACACCATCTTGGGACAAAGAGTACACATCACATATGACAGGAATAGCCCTTTTCCTACTGTCACGAGATACTTAGCTGACACAGCAGGATGGTGGTCAGCAGGTCAGAGGTCACAAGGCAAACACAACAGAACAGAAATGGATCCTTAGTTCCCAGGAAAAGATGCTTATTTTTAAAGAAATGCTGATATGGGGGGAAATTACGTACATATATTTAAGGGCATCGTGCCTGTCTTTGGAACATAGTAAATGCTTAAAGCAGAAGTACAATGCCTGCTCAAAAGGCCACATCAGGCCCTTTGGAAAAACAAGGTCAGGCTGAATTAGTTTTAAAGTAAATGGCTTCCTCAAATACTATTGCTTTTCATTTATTCATCATTTTCCCCCTTTTTATCTATAATCTTTCAATAGAAAGCATTGATGATCAAAATATGGTCCCTCAGTCCTAGGGTGGTTGCCGCCTGCCCTGGGTGCGTCACGTCCCTCAGTGCTGGCCTTGGATCACATTTATTTGCCCAGTTATCCACATTAGGGGGAAATAGTTGGACAGCATAGAGGTATTTATTAACAGAGGAAGCATTTCTTGGGTTGTATAATTTTTCAATTAATTTAGATTGTCACACAAACATCATGCATATACTTCACGTGACTCATCATGCTCACATTGTTTACGATTATAGAATGGATACAAGAACAATGTTGATAATTCAATATCTGAAAAGATTAATTTTAAAATGAGTTCTTTAGCATAGTCTTGATCAAAAAGGGAAGTTTGCCCAGGCTTGTAAGATAGATTGACCATCTCAAGTCACTGAGCAATCATTACTCTAGCCAGCATGCCACTCTACAACACTGAGTAAAGAAAACAGTAACTAGTTTGAATATTATGACTACTACAAGAATTCCAAGGAGGAATAGAATAGGCATTGTAATCTGTGTCAAAAAAGGGAACCAATACCTGAAGGCGGCCAACCAAACAAATCAAGACTGGGTGTAGAATTACTTCAGGCATTCACCTATTTTTTTTTTCCTGTGCTTTAGCAGAGATGACACATTGGAAGATTCATTAGGTATAAAAACACAGCATTCAGCTTGAATGATTGTACATGTATCACCTTGGGATGCAGTTAGGACATCTAAGGCCATTCTATTTTTGAAGTACAGCCTTTCTCATTAAAGACATTTTAGTGTTTAATAAGGCTATTTCTGCTTGACTATCATTAAGATCTTATTGGGTTGATTTAGTCAGGCCTTCTAGATATGATATGACATCTTCTTTCCCCAAGGAAAGAATAAATATAGCTACTAGGTGGCCATACCAGTGGGACACTGAGCAAGCCCATCTGGCCTTAAACAGAAGATTGGCAAAGGATGTTAGCTCAGAGTGAATCCTTCCCTGTAACCAAGGGAAGCTCAGGGGGCAGTGTTTTAGCCATCTAGACAGTAGTCAAGGCCACAGGTCTTTTTCATGTAACAACTGATTTCCATTAGAAGTCACCCAATAAATGCCTGGCCTTCAAGAACAGTCTATTCCAAATCAATCTCTTTCTTTAAGTATGATAGTATTCTGAAAGCTGAAATAGAATGATTACAAAAAAGATGTATGGTTTAAGCATTACAAAGGTTTAAATGAGGAGATATAATGTTGGCAATACAGGCCTGGTCTGGAGTCTTGGGACAGCTGTCTACAACAGATGCCATCTTCTTCTCATCCTGGTTTGCAGATATTTGCCTTGGTCAGTTAAAGCTGGGAATCAGACACAGGAACTGAAACCCACATAGGTGGGGAAGACTTTCTTTTTAATGAAAAATATGAATCCATGAGTCTATGTCTTTTGATTCCTCAGCACATGAATTGATTACAAGTACCTGGTCTGGTCCTTTCCAACAGGGTTGCCAAGAGTCTTTCTCTGGTGTCTTTTCCAATGAACAAAATCTCCAGGTTGAAGTCCATGGTCCTTAAAGCTTTCATCTCGGAGGAGCTCACTGGGAAATGAATCAGCTACAAACCTCTCACTTCCATTAACTGTCTCAATGAGACCTTGACAGTAATGTAAGATATCTCCTTTATGCAGAATTAGTTCATACATTCCTTCATCTAATTGCATATGCTGTCCAGTTATTATCTCCAAAGGGGACAAGTGAATGTTAGCAAAGGGCGCAGATCTAAGGTTGAGGAGCACTTAGAGGAAGATCTTTCGGCCATGAGAGATTGAATGATCCCAAAGCTTTGCCAATTGAGTTTTGATTGTGCCATTAGTTCTAGGGTTGTATTATTGGCCAAATGTCACAAATAGATTTAATTACTTGTCCAGTGAAATGAGTTCTATGGTCACTGTGCAACTCAGAAGGAATTCCTATCCAATATATTATCCTTTCCAATAATAATTTACCTACAGCCATCACTCTTCTGCAAGGAAAGGCCTCAACCCAGTGTGAGAACATACAGATGACTACAAGATATATTTATCATTGAGATAATGCCATTTGAACAAAGCCCAATTGCCATACCTCAAAGGGTCCCTGAGGAAGGGAAAGTGGCCTTGTGACCCATGAAACAGTTTCCCTAGATAATATTTTGGGTGTATAGCACAACGAGTATAGGCTTTATGAAGCACTGTGGGAGGAAGTTTCCAATAATTGTTTTCCCCATGAAATCATCTTTTCAGGTGCCCAGTGGATAATTGGTTGTATGCTCGAGCAGTGGCAATTGTGCTCCAGTAGGGATTATGATTTCTGGGGTTTTTTTAGTGAACCCAAACCACATCTGTGTGGTGGTGTCAAAAATTCCATGTTTTTATCACCACCTTTGTTTCCCTTCTTCTGTGGCAATTTCTTGAGCCTAGAGAGGGAAATCTTTTACTGGCTTAGTAGAGTGCACAGAAAGTAGCAGGTGTTCTCTAGGCTGGACAGCATGTCCAGCTGGATAATGTCCTTGCTTATCATTTATTTAAGACTTGTCTATAAACCAAATTAGATAATTGAATGCTGTCATGGTCGTTTTCCTCCTGTGGTGCCTGAAGCAAGGCAGCAGGGTTAAGGGAGTGAATATTTACCTGCACAATATGACCTAAGAAGGCTTATCAGCATTTACTTGACAATGCTTCGCATGCAACTTAGCATAGCAAACAAGCCTAATTAATTTAGTATCTTCCTCTTTCTAGGAAGAGAAAACACATTTCTTTGAGAGGGCCCAGGGGCCCTCTGAAAATTAGCACAGAAATTTTTAAGTCAAAAGAAAGACTTCATTAGGATATGAAATTGGGGGAGCTTAGGCAAAATATCAAAAGGTTAAAACACTTGGTCAAACAACATCAATTGTTTTTTGAACTGTGTTGCTGTGAAACAATGGTCGCTGTGAAACAGTGCTTTAGTTATCCATTGAGCCAAAGTGAGACTCACTCAAAAGTAAAGAAAACCTTTTATAATCTCTTAACCAAGAGCAGACTAAAAGTTCAGCAAAAGTATCCTTTTAAGAAAGAGAAAACCAAATTCTAGTTTTTGTACTAGCTTACTTTGATGTTAAACCTTACTCACTCCATTAAGTTCATATTAATCCTGGCCAAATCGACAATGAACAAAATTCTTTCACAGGGTTCCTCATCCACAAATCCTCTCTAACTTTCTTTTTACATTCAGAATTTATCCTGTGCCTTCTTTCCTTCCTAGTACTTTAGGACAAATTTATCTTTCTTAACAAAACAAATGAAAATACTTCCATGCTTTATACCTTCTTTACTGAAAACATACATCTTACTTTCCTGGAACACAAAGGTGTTTTCCTTATTAAATTTTAGTAGCCTTAATCACATATATTAATTAGAAATTTTAACCCTTACAGACCATACCTTTTAGTGAAAACTAAGAAGTAAGCAATTATAAAGTGTCTTTTACATTAGCATTCTGTGGCTTGGGAAACTTATAAATACTTTTTATAATTTCTGGAAACATGCTACTTCATAGTACAATTTTCAATAAAATAAAATCCTGTTTACTAGTAGACCAAAGCATCTTTTGATTTCTCTCTACTAAGACAAAAGTACATAAACTATATTTAATAATTAATGTCTAATATTTTATCTCATTTGGGAATGATCTAGATACTCAATAAGTTTTATCATTTGACTCAATTAGCAAAACTCTAAGGTTTCAAGTTGCCAAATTTTTGAAATTAAGTACATACACCATAATACATAATTGTTGTTAAAAATTTCACCCAACATTTTTATCTTTTTCTCATCTATTTAGTTTGCTTGTTTCCATGTTGAGAACTCTGAAAATGTGTTTATTTTAATCAAACCAGCAAACTTAAGCTTGAATTTACCGAAGGTGATTTTATGTCATGTTAGCTTGAAAGACATTTGAGTTAGTTTCCATTACATTTATAAAGGCACCTACTTTAAGCCAATTAAATAGAGCTCTTTGGACATTATACCATCCAGAGGTAAAACATCACACATACATAACATACATATGGATACACATACACAACCGCTCCACAGCTACTCTTTTAAGATTACTGCCATGAATCAGGTACAGTAATGTAAGGCTCACTAGTTATGAAAGAATAATTGAATCCAAATTTAGTTTTAAGCTTTGTCCACTAATTGTTGTGGAGAAGACACTCAAGATTCTAGATTTTGGGAGAAAGTGCTCTTATGGCTGTTTTTCTTGCATTTTTTACTTACTTTTCTTCACTCTTATGAATTGATGATGGACTAGATAACAGTTCCTGGAGAGTGATAAGCCTTTTGAGATGAGGGAAATGAGAGGAACCTGAACTGAATCTAGAGCTATATTTCTAGCCTTGCAAGGACTTCTTTTTAAGGACACTTTCTCTTAATTCCTCAGAAATTGAGTTATAACCTAAGTGACACTATAGGTGGATCTAGCAATCCAACTACATCAGCCCTAATTTGCATTCTTCCATGTGGGTGTTTAGTTTTATTTTAACTTAGGGAAGAAGAGCTAGAAAGAAAATCCCAATCAGGCTTTGAATATCAGCTTCCAGTTTGGCTGAATTTCTGATCATATGTTGCTAAATCTTTTCAAGTATCTTGTCAGGTTTCAGCCAGGAGAACCAGTAACTACCTGGTGGTATTGAACCATTCCAGTAATCTTTAACGTAGCAGTTTCCCAGAAAGTCTCTCAGACTCTTGTTAACTCTGGAAGTAGATACAGGGGTGTCTGTAAAGCCATGGTCTGACATATTTTCCTTTAGTTACCTTTTGTAACTTAATTTATATTAACTTTTTGCAACAAAACTTTCAATAAGGTTTTTTGGAATTTCAATGTCTTTGCTTTTAAGTGTACTACTTACGTGATCTTATCTAATCAGAACATTCCTTCTGATGGCTAGTGTAATGCCCCTGAGGCTGGCAGCTGTTTGGTGCATCCAATGGAATGCAACCCACATTTCTGTCCAACCATCTCTGACCAAAAAGTGGGATGCGACCCCATTTTTGTCTGACTGTATTTTGGGACCCCAACCAGATGTTTATGAAGCCAAGCCCTCAGGACACAAAACAAACTTGTTAATATTTTGCTATTCTTCATAAATATTTACAGTTTCTGGAAAATTAATCTTGAGCAATTGTGCTGGATGGTGTCAAGCTCAACTGTTTAAAAATTCCTCTATTACCTGGCTCTTAAAAAGGTAGCCACTGTAACTTTAAATTATCCCAGGTTATCTTGCCAGCCATTTCCTGCAATACTCATTTCGTTAAGCACTTGAAAGTTTCAGCATGAAGCCAGCTGCAGTTCTGAGAGGAGGCAGCCCATTCGGGAATTGGTGGGCTTTTAGAAACTCAATTTGTCATTTTTCTTTCAGTTTAATTTTACTATAAATAAACTAAGGACAGTGTAGTGGGTCAGAAATGTGAGTGTTACTTCCTAACCAAAGGTCATAAACACTCTCTTACATGCCTCAGTATCTCCCACCAGTCATCTAAAACTGCAGAGGAGGCTTGGAGCACTGGAAGACCACTCCTAATTTACCTGGACGAGCCTTTAATTAATTAACATGAACGATAGTGGAGTGCCCTGTGGGACCCATATGCATCATGTGGATTGATTCTCTGACACTTCCGTGAGGTTCTCAGTCACCTGAAAACGCCTTTCAGCTGGAACGAGCTCGTGTCCTGTTCTTTGGAACTGAACGTGTTCAGACCCTCATTTCTCGATCAAGCAGTTTCTTCAGATTTTATAAACACAATTCTGTCCGACTTAAAGCCAAATTAAAAAGGTCAGTCTGCCCCATTCACTCCACATTACCCCCTAGCCTCCCCTGATCTAGGAAATTCCCATTAGGTTTCTCCTTCCTAGCAATTCTCCCTAGCTTCCTCTTACCTAGGGTGTGTACCGGTACCCCCTAAGACACCTAGTCTTAAGGCTTGTATAAACTCTGGACCATTGACTTAAAATCAGAAGGTCAGAGTTCAGAAGATCTCAGCAGGGTCACCTGAAGAATGCAGTGATCCAGGGGGCTCAGTGGGCCCCTATTGGTACTGAATGCCAGTTCAGTGGAGGTTCCAGGTGGTCTCCAGTGCATTTCTCTGAAATCCTGCTGAGACTACAACAAGAAATGTCGATGTAAGAATCCATAATCAATCTATAAATCAAAATTGGGTAGAGTTTATTATGAGCCAGTTTTGAGGACTATAGCTGGGACTACCTCCTCAAGGAAGGAAAAGCGCCAAAGAAATGGGGTGTGCAGAGTGGTGATGGACCATCTTGGAACAAAGAGCATACATCACATATGGCAGGAATATCTCTCTTAACTACTGTCACAAGACGCTTAGCTGGCACAAGTTGGTGGTCACAAGGTGAACGCAGCAGGTCAGAAATGAATCCTTAGCTCCCAGGAAGTGATGCTTATTCTTAAAGAAATGCCATATGGGGGGAAGTTACATCCATGTCTTTAAGGGCATCATTCTTGCCTGTGGGACATAGTTAATGTTTAAAGCAGATGTACAATTAATGCTCAACAGGCCACGTCAAGCTCTTTTGGAAACAGAAGTTCAGGCCAAATTAGTTTTAAGCCAAATGGCTTCCTCTTATACTCCAATATGGACTATTGCATTTCATTTATTCATCAACTCCCTGTTTAAAAAACCAAACATTGCTTTGGGGAAACAAACTGTCTCCTACTTTGAAATGTTTTGTCTGAAAAAGATGAAACCCCTGATTTATTGCCACGAGCACGCAAGCATGATTGAGTGGTTCCAATCTTTCAAAACCCTCCTGGGAAAGCCTACAGGGCCAAAAGAAGAAATGAAACGACAAGAAAAAATCACATACATAAAGGAAGTTAAGCAAAATAGTATTTTCCATACAAATATATGGAAAACTGGGATGAAATGGATAATTTTCTAGGAAAATATAATTTACCAATACTGACTCCAGAAGAGAAACATAATCTAAACAGATAAATTACCTGCTATGGAAAAACACACTCCTCTGTTTCTCCTTTACTCTCACGCGACTACCACACTACTTCTGACGCTAGATGTGTGTGTGTTCCTTTCCCATCACGGAGCAATTTTGTGATTTCTCAAACACCACCTGGGTGTCCTACAATTTTACTCAGTTCTAACACTGTCTTCCTGCAGTTTGTGTCAGATCCCACAGGTTTAGGGCTCAGCCCCACAGGACTATCATCCCCCGACTTCAGATGCCAGTCACGAGTCCAGGTTGTTACCGACTGGCTTCTGACTGACGGGCTAAACACCAGAGGTTCCCATGACCTTCCAGTCAGGTTTGAGGAATTTGCTAGAGCAGCTCACAGAACAATGGGAAAACAGTTTACTTACTAGATTCTTGGTTTATTATAAATAGATATAACTCATGAAAAGCCAGATGGAAGAGATGCACAAGGCAAGGTATGTGGAAGGGGTGTGGAGTTTCCACGCCCTCTCCAGGTGGGCCACCCTCCAGCACCTCCTTGTGCTCACCAACCCAGGAGCTGTCCTAACACTGCCCACTTGGGTTTTTATGGAGACTTCGTTAAACAGGCATGATTGAGTAGAGGTTACCAGAGGATGGGGAGGAAGAAGAGACAGTAGCTATTTGGTGGGTACAGGGTGTTCTTCTGGGATGATGAGAATGTTTTGAAACTGGAGAGAGGTGGCAGTGGCACAATATTGTGAATACACAAAATGCCACTAAAAAATATGCACTTTATAGTGTTAATGGTATGTATGAGGACTTCACTTCAGTGAAAAAAGAAGACACGCACCTAAGAGTAGCTGGTATAATTCTTGCAATACCACAAAAAAGAACAAAAACTTAGAAAGCTTCCAAAGGAAAAATACTTTGAAAGGAAAAATAATCAAACTTCTTGTCTGCAATAACAGAAGGTTGATGACAGTGAAAGGACATCTATGCACTGCTTAAAGGAAAGACAGCAAGTGACAAATCCTTGCAAATCAGCTAGATGTCACTTCCTGTCAGGGTAAGACAAAATATTAGCACTGAGGTAAGGATTCAGAGAATATATCACCACAGAGCAAATTTGAGGAAAATCCTCCAAACAATTCTCCATCAAATAAGAAATGCTTCATAACAGAGATCTCCAGAGTAGGAAAAGATGCAGTCAACAGTGATAGCAAAGAACCACACAACAATTCTAGTTAAACACAATGGATGATGGTAATGTGACTGGGAATTTGTGATTTAAGTGAAAAGTAAAGATTACTGGAACAAAGAAGTCACATTTTGAGAAAATCTAACAAGGTCTGGAAATAGAACACTTGACTGTTTCAGTAAAGCCTCTAGGTTGGAAGGCTGCTGCAGGGAGAGGGGTAAGAATGTTATAAGACTGTGAGGTGGCAGAGAACGTGGGCTACTGAGTGTTCCACATTCTCATCCTACTTGGGGTGGTGAGCAGTGGGATATGGAGGGCAGAGGGGTATAATTTGATACTTAATATAATAGCAGAGAAATGTATGTATTATGGGGGTAAGCACCAGTGGAATGGAGAAGCACCAAATAATTTTGGAAGTACTCAGGAGGAAAAGAAAAGAACAGAAGGCAGCCTGGCCTCATCTCTCAGCAGGGCTGTCACAGTGGCCTCCCCTCCCTTCCTGAAATTCTTTCTTTGGCTTTTGCGATACTGAGCTCACTGGCTTTTCCCACTGGCTGCTCCTTCTCCCTCTCTCTTAATGGTGGTTGGGGCTATGCCATCTTTTCTTCACTAGCTATAATCCCCACAGGTGATTTTAGCTAATCCCATGGCTGTAGCAGCATGACTGCGCTGAGGGCCACGTCTCCAGCCCTGACCTTCCCCTGAACTTCAGACCCAGACCCTACGGCCTACTTAACATCTGTTCTTGGAAGCCAAGGTTAACAAGTATAAAAACAAATTTTTGTGTTTTGCCTCCCCTCACCCCAAACCTGCTCCTCCCTATGGTTTAATAATAATTACAGGTGGCCGGCTCCATAACCTTGTGGTTAAGTTTTGTGCACACCGCTTTGGCAGCCAGGATTCAGCTCCCGGGCATGGACCTACAGCACTCATGGCTGCCATGCTGTGGTGGTGACCCACATACAAAAGAGAAAGAGTGGCACAGATGTTAGCTCAGGGTGAATCTTTCTCAAGCAAAAAGAGGAAGATTGGCAATAGATGTTATCTCAGAGCCAAACTTCCTCATCAAAAAGAAAGAGAGGAAGAAAGGAAGAAAGAAGGAAAGAAAAGACAGAAAGAGGGAAGGAAGGAAGGAAGAAAGAGAAAGAAAGAAAGAGAGGAAGAGAAAGAAAGAAAGAGACAGAGAGAGAAGAAAGAAAGAAGAAAGGAAAGGAAAGGAAGCGAAGAGGGAAGGGAAGGGAAGGAAAGGGAAGAGAAAGAAAGAAAGGAAGGAAGAAAGAAAGGAAGAAAGAAAGAAAAAAGAGAGAAAGAAAGAATAATTCATTCTGTCCTGTCGGCATTCAGGACTCACCTTAATTGGCATCCACTCATAGGGGACTTTCTTGATGAGCCACCCACACCCCTGCATTGCCACCAAACCAAGAATCTTCTATCACATTATCCTAAGTGTCAGTCAGGGTTCTTGGTTACGAGCAACGGAAAGCAGCTGACTAATTGAATATGCATATATTAGAGCTTAGCAGGTGGCCCACAGGCCTTTGAGGGGTCCGGATGGCCAGGCTTTGAGACCACTCATCCAGGAGCCACACCCTGAGTCACACCACCAGAGCTGGTCCAGCAGAAGCCGGTCCGTTAATCCTGACCAAGACATCACAGCTCAAACCCTTGTTCCACTGACTCTGGACACTTGACCTGCCCCAGAACTGCTGCCACCACTGCCTCAGACAAGTGCAGGTGGCTGATGCCATGACTGCCATTGTCAACAGCACAGATCCTGTGGGCCACCTCCCTTCATGTCATCAGCTTGTGTTTGAAAGTCTGTGGTAGGTGCATCCGATTGGAAGAGCCCAGGTCATGTGCTGTCTCAGCTGCAAAGGAGGCTGGGAAAGTATCTGGCATTCATAGCGGGAGGTGGGCTCTGCCTCATAAGGTAGAAAATTCCACAGATATGTGAAGGAAGTTCAGATGGCTGGCAACAGAGATGAAATGTGTGCCACATCCTTTTTATTTTCTTCACAGCGCTTATAACTGAAGTCATTTGTTTTCCATGCTTTTTTCAGCAGTGTCCCTCACTAGAATGGACGCTCCATGAGTGCAGGGACGTGGTCTGCTTGTTCATCACTGTGTCCCCAGCGACGTCAACAGTGCCAAGCTCATTAAGCATTTACTGAGTGAAGGCTGGCTGAGGGCCCAGAGGGGGAAAAATTTGTATCAAATAGGTAGAATATCAAGGAAGGGAGAACAGTCCCATGTCAAATGCCACAAGATGGTCCTGAAAGACTATGACTGACCAGTGACAATTGACTTTGCTAATTTTAGGGAGTTGTTAGTGACCCAATCAAGAGCAATTTCAGAGGAGTGATGGGCCAGAAGCCACACTTCAGTGGGTTAAGGGGAAAATGGTGGCAACAGAGAAAGCTGGAATGATTTTCTTCTGGTGTGTACAGACTAATGGAGAAACTGGATTATTGTTTAGCAGCGTTAATATTTTCAGTTTCTTGTTTCTGCAATGAGACCAAAGACCATGCTAGGTGCAAGCTGCAAGAAAAGGAAAGAGCATGAGTGTGGGAGGGGGACAGACACGTGCTTAAATCCAAACTGCCATGTTCTAGGCAGGACCAAGGCCTGGGCAAGTTGTCTCTCAGCTTTGTTTCCCTATCCGTAAAAAGAGAGAATTCTCTTTGTATGAATACAAAGTTAATGTGATGTGAAAGCAGAGAGGAGATGCAGCGTGGTGTTTGCCCTGCTTCTTCCTTTCCTCAATCTCAGCTGTTCTCTCACCAGATTCCCAGACTGTCAAAGACCCCAGCTCATCCTGCACGTTGCAAAGGACCGTGGGGGGATCTGTGCAGCTGCAACTGACCTCCTCCTCGTCTCCTGACATCTGAGAGATTGAGTGGATTCGGGATTCTGGCGATGAGAGAGATTTGATCCTGGTGTCCTGGAAACCTGATACCTCTAATCCTGAATGGTACGGCCTTGAAGAAAAATACAGGCACAGATTCAGCCTAACAGACCTGGCTTTCTTGATCATCAGAAATTTCAGTATGGAAATGAGTGGACTGTACACAGCGAAAATCAAGTTCTGGTCAGGAAAATCCCAGGAGGAAGCCTTCAGACTCTGTTTATATGGTAAGGTTTATAGGGACCATGCCCCACACAGGCATTCCAACAACCACTTTGTCTAAAGTAAGTTAAACTAGAAGCGGGTAAAGAAAAAAAACATTTTCTAGGAGTTTTTGCATTTCTCCTGACGCACTAAAGATAAAACTAGATTTTAAAAATTGCATCCCAGGAAAAACTAGCTATAATTTTTTAGAAAGTATAAAGTGTACATGAAATGGGGACAGAGAAGGAGCTACTGAAAAGGATAAAAAAACCTTTCTTCAATCATAAAAATACTGCAAAATTGATTACTAGGAATATGTAGTTATATCCAATATGTCCTGAATTGGTTGATTGAAAATCAGATTTAAAAATTCTTAAATGACCCAAAACAACAAAACAGAATACCAAAAAGATGAAATAAAAACACCAAGAAGGAGATTGATGATAGGATGAGTCATTAGGTAAAACACTTTGAGACCAATTGACCTGAAGTCCAACTGGAGAGATCTCAGGGCACAGCTCTGTCCTGCTCTGTCCAAGTCACAGATGCAGAAGGAGACCCAGCCACTGTGCCCTGGAGTTCCCAGGTCAATGAGGAGCCCACTACCCTGCCCCAGGAAGCAGAGAACCTGGGCAGATGTGCAGTGGAGAACGCAGCAAAAAGGGAGGAGGGGGAGCAGAGCCTAGGGGCATCCAACCTGCCAGAGCTCTCGCCCATTGTTCCTCTCTGCCTCCACCCTCCGTCTCCTCTGCTTGGCTGATCCCAGCAGCCTCCTAATGGGCCTTCCTGCCTCTCATCTCTTCCTCCTTCCAAATCACCCTCCAACCAGCTCATATTTGGATCTTTTTAAAAATGCAGTACTCTTCCTGTTATTCCCCTGCTTAAAACCAAAGAATTCTTCTTGTCCCCACCCCCATAGGATAATGGCCCTCAGGAAAAGTCCAACCCCACACAGGATCTGGTCCCTGCCTGCCTCTCCAGCCTCATTTCCCAACACTTTCCCTCATGGGCCATGCTCCAAATTAGCTACCCTTCACTCACCCACCAGGCCCTTTCTCTTCTCCTTGACATATGCTGGTGGCTCTCTAGGGGACATCCATCTCCCACGTTTCCCCTGCACAACCAGCAAATCCTCACCTAGTGGGAGCAGGGGAGGGGTGAGGGACTCCAACATGGGAGATGGGAACACTTGTGAGAAGAGACTGGGGAGACTGGCTTGACTGTCCAACCTGGGGTTTTCCATTGGTGAAGGGTGGAGAATACACCCGCTGCCCCCCTGGCCTCCAGCTCCTGATTCCTGATCTTGTCTCTGTCCTCCTTGGCTGATAAATTCCTTGCATAGCTTTCTCAGTGGCATCCTACTGGTACAGTCTCATCCTATCTCTTTTGGCAGCAAGACATGGAAACCTACTCAAATTAGGTTAATAAAGAGGTTTTCATTGTAAAGATACATAGATCTCTGGGAAGTAGATGAATACAGGAGCTCCTCTGGCCCTCATGCTCAAGGACAGGAAAGCTGATGGGTGCTCTCTTCTCTCTGTCAGGGGCCATGTGGTCCCTCACCTTTGCTCTCAGTGTCTCTCTTTCTCTCTCTCCCTCCTGTCAGCTTTATTCTCCTGGGCTTCTCCACACAGTAGGGAACACGGCCTTCTGCAGCTATGGGTCCCACTGGAGCAGAGAGCAAAGGGACTTTCCTGGTGCAGTCCACATGGAAAATTCCAGGGAAGGACCCTTGTTGGCTGGGCTTGGGTCGCAAGACCGCCCCTAGATGGCTCACTGGCCAGAGGAATAGTACATTCTATTGGCAAGGCCTGGGACTTGTGCCCTCCCCTGTAATGAGGGTTAAGGTGCTGTGACATCATATCAAAAACACAAGGTTGGAGCAGAAGAGAAGTTGCCAAAAGAAGAAGTGCTACTAGCTGGTTTCCTTTTGCCTTGTTTTCCATTCCCTGACATCCCATCAATGCCCAAGTTCAGTCTTCCAACAACACTTGTTCTCTCCCCATCGCCTGCAGGACTAAGTACTCATCACAGCATCAGAGGCCCTCCACCAACTGATGCCATCATTCCAGCCTTGTTTCCAGCCAAACATATTGTGCCTCAAATACAGCCTCTCTCTCCCTCATGGCTTTCAGAACTGCCATGGCCTAAGAATATGATTTTCTGATCTGTATTAAACAAATATTTCCATTTTGAAGATTCAAAGTTCTTTCTCCTAGTTCTCCTGCAGATCGTGTTTCTCTCTGCCTTGCACTACCATTGTTTGTGTGTGGTCCACTCTCCTCTTGAGAGCAAGGTCCGTGCACTGCTCTCCTTGGCATCTGCCCAGTGTTTTCTACAGCTCGCTGCAGACATTCAGGAAGTACTGTATTCCTTTAACCAGATAGAGTTAAGCAATATTTAAAGGATACCTACAGAAACACACCTATGTTTTCTAGGATTTTTGATTATTCAAGCATGAGTACTATTCCTTCACCTCTTGAAAAGAGCAGAATAAAGGTTCGTGTAAACCAATTATTGAGTGAATACTCTAAATACCTAAGAGCATGAGCTTTCTAAACACCCGTCTGTATTTCATAACACTTTGTAATAGACAGTCCATTTAGTGTTATATTTAAATTATTATCTGTTCATTAAATCAGATCTTTTAAACAGCTACTTAAAATATAATTTTCCCCAGACACATGTTCAAACAGTCTTGAGGAGGGCCCACACATTTGTATTTTTAATAACTGCCCTAGATCAGGGCCTGTCAAACTGTATGCCATTGGTCAAATCCAGCCCAGTGTCTGTTCTTGTAAATAAAGTTTTATTGGAACACAGTCACATCCATTCATTAACATCTTGTGTTTGGCTCCTTTCGTGCTATAACGTCAAACTTCTGTAGTTGTGACAGAGACCATATGGCTGGTGAAACCTAAAATATTTGCTATCTGACCCTTTACAGAAAAGGTTGCCTCCCCTGCCTAGATGAATCTACTGACAGCTGATCCAGGTAACTTCAGAGGGTTAACATGAGGATTAAATGAGTCCATGTAAACCCTTGGAGCCGTGACTAGAAATGCATACCTGCTCAATAAGGGCTAGCTGTGGTTTTCTTTTCGTCTGCTAATGGAGTAAATTACATTAATAAATTTCCTGATTGTACTAACTTTGTATTCCTATAATAAACCCAACTTGATCATGATGTATTGAGTGGCTGTATTTGCTAATATTTAATTCAGGAATTTTAAGTTCTCTGTTTGTCACTGACATTAACCCATGGATTTGCAAGTGTGTTTTGTCTTGTGTTGGTGTTGGTATTCTCCTTGTCTGATGTGAGCATTCAAGTTCAACCATCCTTTCAGAATGACCTGAGAAACGTTTTGCCTTTTTCTAAGCTCTGAAACAGTGTCTGTAACACAGGAATTCCATTTGCCTTGGCCATTGGGTAGCACTCACCCCGAAACCATATGCACTTCATGCTCTTTGTAAGGACAGATCATTGTCCACCTTTCTACTTTCTTCTAAGGCTGTGGGTGTATTCAGGTTTGCTGCTGGCTCTTAACAGAATTTTGATCATTTACACTTTCCTGGAAAAGCATTATTTCATTTACATTTTCAAATTAATTGGCATATAGTTGTACACAGGATTTCCTTATAATTTTTTTAATATCTTATCTGTAATTAAGCCCCAATGCTCATTGCTAGTGATATTTATTGTAGCTTTGTTTTTGAGTTGGATATCACTATTTTCTCTTTTTATTGGCCTGTTTTTAAAAATTCAACTTTCAATTTTGCTGATCGAATCTCCTTTTTTATTGTCATCTATGCATATAATTTAAGAATATGTTTGAAATTAGCATAAAACTTGATTTTCAAGGGTTTAAGCAAATTCACTTTTCTCATGTAACAAGAAGTCAAGAGATGGCATTTGCTGGTGTTGGGCCATTTGCTCGGCACTGTTATGGGGACCCAGCCTCACTCTGTCTTTCTGCTCTGCCCTCCTCAGCACATAGACTTCTGTCCTCGTGCTTGTTGCCTCGTGGTCCCAAGGTGGCTCTTGCTCCAGACATCACTCCACAATAAAGGCAGCAAAGGAGAGAAGGACAAGGGGAAGGTCCTTCTCGGTCTGGGGTTCTGTCTTTTCAGGAGTGAAGACCTTTCCTCCCCCAGCAGATCCCCCTACTTCCCTGGTCAGCACCAATGCAGCTGCAAGAAAGACCGAAACCGAGACTTTGGCTCTCTAGATTCCACAGCAGAGGAAGCGAGGACGGAGAGGGAAGTGGGGCTGCGTGTGGATGGGCCACCTCTCAGATTGGCCACGTGGCTGTTACTGGCTGCTTTTACCTGTATTTCTTCCTTTGCTCTAGTCTACCCACCATAGTAAAATAATCCACTGGAGTAATAGTGGATTTGAAAATTTCTCCTTGAATTTCCAACAGTGTTTTGGCTTTGATTTTGTTTTGTTTTGCTATATAACATTTATCCACTTCCAAACCATGTTGTTAGGTATATATTAATCTAAAATATCTATCATTGGCCTGTTTAATGTTTTTTATCTTAAATTTCGTTTGGTCTGTAATGACTCTTGCCACACCTGCAGTCATTTTCTTCATCTACTGTTTCCCATCTCTTTCTTTTTGATCTTTCCGTGTCGTTAGGTAATGGAAATAGTGTGCTGCTGGGTTTACCTCGTCTGAGTCCTGGCTTTTAACAGGGGGATATAACGCATTCCAAGATATTTCATTTTTTATACAGGTATGGACCTACTCCTGAAAGCTTGTTTAATTTTTGGGGGGGTATTGTTTTTTTTTCTTTCAAAGATTGGCACCTGAGCTAACATCTCTTGCCAATCCTTTTTTTGTTTTTTCCTTCTTCTCCACAAAGCCCCCCAGTACATGGCGGAATATTCTAGTAGTAGGTCCTGCTCCTTCTGCTAGGTGGGACGCTGCCTCAGCATGGCTTGAAGAGCAGTACTAGTCTGGGCCCAGGATATGAACCAGCAAAACTCTGGGCTGCCAAAGCAGAGCGCATGAACTTACCCACTCGGCCACAGGGCTGGCCCCTGATGTTTTTTATTTACCTTTTTTCTTTATTTTTTCTGGACTTTATTTGATTAGTTCACTCTTCTTTGACCCAAACTTTTCTAGTAGTTTGGAAGTCATACCACCTTGGATTTTTATCCTACAGGTTACTGAAATTAAATTTTTACTTCAACATTTAAAGATAATCAATATCCTTTTCTTTCTCTGAACAAAACTTGAACTTTAACATGTTTTTCCACTGTATTCTCAACTCCTCCCATGTTGTAGTTATTCTATATAACAATATAAAATTATTATCATCTGTATGATTATCATGGATACATATCATTGTGTGGTTATCATGTACATCATGTCTATTTAATCATCTAGGCTTCACTGGGCACGGGAGGGCCTCAGCCATCTGCCCCTGGGCTGGAGTCAGAACCCCTTGGGCCAGAGGGAGAAGGCTCCTTCCCCAGGGCTGCAGTTAGAAACCTCACACAGCTGCATCACCTTAGTGAGAGTGGATGATGTACTTGGGGGGGCCTCCAGTCCTGAGGGTCAATTTCTCTTTTGTCCCCCCTTGCCCCAGAGCCCATGCCCCAGCCCCAGATTCAGATTCATTCATCGTCTGGCACATCAGGCTGGTGCAACATCAGCCTGGAATGTGGGACCCCAGGAGCCACAGAGAACCTGGCAGTGACCTGGCTGAGCAAGGACCTCCCCAGGGAGCTGGAGCCGAAAGAGACACTGGGGCCAGCCCCCAACTCCAGGAATCTAAGCCTGAGCCTGCCCCTGGGCCAGTTGAATGGCCACCTCACCTGTGTGGTCAGCAACTCTGTGGACGAGAAGAATGCAACCTTACACCTGGAGAACATCTGTCCATCGACAGGTGAGTGCGATCTGCTGGGAAGGGTGAAGAAAATGGGCTAGCAGAGAATGGGGGAGGGACGAGAATGGGCGGGCTCAGGGAATGTGGTGGGACAGGGAATGTTTTAAGGCACTTGATGTGGTGCAACCAAAAGTTGCCCACCCCAGTGAATGGCCACACCCTCGTCATAGTCTTTAAACTTGCAAGTCCAGAAATTGGACCAATATGTGGAAACTGCTGCATCACCCAGGACATTAATCCAGGACTGGTATGTGGGCACCCCCTTTCCCAGCCTTGAGGAGTTCAGAAGGCTGAATTAGTCATCAGAATCCAAGCAGGGGAGGAGGAGGACTTGAGGATTAAGGACTGAGGATTCTTTAGGTCTGGAGAGCTCATGTCACCCAGAGTCAGGACCCCTCCCTGGGAGGGCTGGACATGCTTAGCACATTCAGGGTGACAGATAGTTTTACAATATTGTCTGTACTGATTTTTTGAGTTTTACACACACATGTAGATCAATTTTAGCCATCCATATTTTTCTAGAAAATGTCCATTTCATGAAGATTTTTAAATGGAATAGATATTAATTTTATTACATTCTCTCAGAGCTTTATCTAGTTGTTATTGTGGTTCTGATGTTGTAAATATGAGAGGATCTCACCGAAAGGCTTGTGATAAATCAGGTGAAGATTCTGGCCCTGAGAGCTACGGAATCCCATTGCTCAGTTCACGGCTTTTCTTTCTGAGTCTGTTTGCAAAAGTGGTTTGGTGGTTCAACTGGTGGTGTGCGGTGTGTTGAGGGGGTGTCCTCTCCCGCCACTCCCTCCACCACAGCTGGGAAATGAGAGAAATATATGTGGGTGGGTTTTTGGGGGGTTTTTTTGAGGCAGGGGGCATTGGAGATTAAATGAAACATCGCATATCTGGATCACAGGAGAGGTACAGAGAGTCAAGATCAGAAACAAAGGCAAGACTTCATCTCACAAATGAACGTGACCAAAGAAAATATGTCAATCCGGGGAGGGTTAATAAGAAATGGAGCATAAAGAGAGGTGAGTGACAGAGACAAATGCAGTTCTGTCAGGCGGGCTGGAGAATCCCATGTCCCAGGCAGGTACGTCCCACCATGGAGATGAAGAGCTCAGACTAGAAAGCCATTGGCATCCACACCAGCAGGGTCTACTCACTTGTCCTGACTCAGGGCACCTCGGGTAGCCCAATGACACCGTAGTTTCCCGTGTGGCCTGTCATTGGAAGAGGACACACCGCTCAGGCTAACAGGACCATCCAGCCCATTTAGCAAGTGTGCCACTTACTGGAAATTAATAAATAAGCATTCTGGTGGTGCGTATCAGTGTCTCTTGACATTTGATGGCAAGATTTTGCATCTCCAAAGCAAATCACACAGGTTCAAGGGATGAAATGGGGCTTCTGGGCTCAGGCTCAGGGTCTGCATGTCAGAATCTGAACCTTGGTGAGCACATCAAAGTAGTTGCAACCTGTGGGGTCTCGTCTTTCACTCATTCTTTCACTCAACCAACATTTCCTGCACCTCGTGCTGAGCACACACCGAGAACCCTCTTGGAAGACAAACTCTCAGTCTCCTTGCCGTGTACATTCCCACTTGAATTTAATGAAGCCTCCGTGTAGACCAAAGGTGTCAGTTCTCAACCCAGATCATACATCTGAATCAACTATTGGGTTTTTAAAATGCAGATGATCCCCAATTTGGGGATAGGGTCCAAGCTTCTGTTCTTAGAATCTCTCCAGTTGACCTGATGAACAGCCAGGGTTGTGAGCTGGGTAAGAGGGAGTGTCCATTTGAATCAATTAGACCAAAATTTTCACTTTGCCTATACTGTGTAGACAGATCCATAGACATCTGGGGTTATTTCAGTAAAGATTCTGAAGATATCAATTCAACACAAAAGAAAGTGAAAATGAGCATAAATACTTTAACGACTTTCTAAGATGATAAGCTTCCTGTTGGCATATAGGTGGCATTGTCTGTCTGAAACACAGCTCTGCTCATGTCACTGCCCTGCTCAAAAACATTAATAAATAATCTTTTTCTAATAAGTGCTATAGAGAATCTGATGATACAGGAAAAGAGACAGGTTCCAGAATATAACTACTGTTAACTTCTTGACATATCAGTTTTAGACTTCCTTTATGCCGACATAAACATACGTTTGTATATATTTATAATACAGGATAATACTATACACACTGTCCCATGAGTCTTTTAATATTCCAGGGGCAATTTCCCACTTAAATATATAAAGACGCTTAAGTGCGCACGTTCAGCTTCAGCGGCCTAGGGTTCAATGGTTCGGATCCAGGGTGCGGACATGGCACTGCTTGACAAGCCATGCTGTGGCAGACGTCCCACATATAAAGTAGAGGAAGAGGGGCACGGATGTAAACTCAGGGCCAGGCTTCCTCAGCAAAAAGAGGAGGATTGACAGCAGTTAGCTCAGGGCTAATCTTCCTCAAAAAAATATATATATATAAAGATGCAATTTATCCTTCTTATTACGTCTATAGTACTCCACCATGCGGACAGACTACACCTTATTTAGCAAGTGTACAGCTGTCAAGATCGGGGGCTTTAGAATCCAACTCCAAAATTTAATCCCAGCTCTGCCACTTCCTAGTTATGTGACCTGGAGCAAGTTCATTAATGTATCAGTGTTGCAGTTTCCTCGGAAGAATAATGGGATTTGCATAATAGGATTTGCAGTTTACACTTTGAAGTCTCACTTCCCAAGGTCTTTAAACTACAGCCCAGATTAAACGCCCCCTGACTCACAGCCTTTTGAAGAACAATGAGGAAAAATAGAGCTTGGAGGAGGGAAGATGGCGCCTGGAGGAGTTTGCAGCTTTAAATAGGGAGGTCAGGGGAGACCCTACAGAGAAGATAACGTTTGTACAAAGACCTGAAGGAGGTCAGGAAATGAGACAGGCAGACAGCTGGGGCAAGAGAATTCTAGGCAGAGCAAAAGCCCTGAGGCAGGAGCATGCATGGTGCATTGAAGGAAGGACAAAAAGCCCAGTGTCCTAGAGTGAATTAAAGGAGGAGGGGAGCGAGATCAGGTCAGATGGTACAAGGTCTTGCAGAGAAAGGGGATCCATGGGAAGTTCTGAACTAAGGAGTAATGTGACACAACTTAGGTTTTGAAAACATCACTCTGGGTGACTTTTTAAAAACAAACATTAAAGAGTTAAGACAAAAGTAGGGAGACTGAAGCGACTGCAATAATCCAGTTGAGAAATGATGGTTCTAGTGGACCAGGGAGGTAGTACGAGGTTATGAATACACATATATATATGAAAAACATTTAAATATATACGTTGAATGAAAAGATACCAGTATTTGCTGATAGAGTGTAGGGTATGAGAAAAACAGTGAAGTCAAGGACGACACCAATGCTTTGCAGCCAGAAAAAATGGAAGGATTGAGGTGACATTTTTGGGATGGGAAACTGTATGGGCAGCATGTTTGGGGAGTCTGAATTTAGACATGTGAAGCTGGAGACACCTGTTATACATGCGAGTAGAGATGGCCAGTAAACAGTTGGAAATTTATAATGTGGAGTCCAGGGGAGGGACTGTGAGTCCCTTTTGCCACATAAGGTCATAAAGTCACAGGTTCTGAGGATTAGCGCGTGGCCATAACATCATAGAGAACGAGTGCAGCTAGTGAAGAGAGGTGGTCTGGGTATGAACCCTGGGAATTTCAAGACTTAGAGGTTGGAGAGATTGAAAAGAAATTGATAAAGGAAACTAAGGGGCAACTACTGAGGAGGAGGAAACAATGACGAGTGGGGAACGCAAGGTGAAAACAGTGTTTCGAGGAAGTATAGGTCCATTGCTGCTGAGAGGTCACAGGAGATGAAGATTGAGAATCTACCACTGGATTCAACAACCTGGAGTTTCCCGATAACCTGGACAAGAGCAGATTCAATGGAGTGGTGGGGTCATGCATGAAAAGAGAGAATTTGAGGAAGAGATTTCTTCAAATAAGTATACAAATGGTCAATACGCACAGGAAAAGATGTTCAACATCATTAATAAAGAAATACAACTCATAACCACAATGAAATACAACTTCACCCACATTAGGATAGCTACAATCAAAAAATACTAAGAGTTGGAGAGGATGTGGAGAAATCCTCATAGATTGTTGGCTCAAACATAAAAGGGTGCAGCTGCAAGTGGAAGATAGGAATAAAAGAATGAGAGGAGGATGGAATACAAGAAGCATTATGAAGGATAACCCAATGGAAGACAGGAACTGGTTGGATGTCTGGCATGAGGGAGAAGAAGGCAAAATGAGTGAAGTGATCCCCTGTGGAACCAAATCATGCCTACATCACTTACCATCCGGAGAACATGTGACAGGTACTTAACGTCTCTGAATTTTATTGTTCCATCTGTACAATGGGGATTTCTGCCTCATAGAATTGTTGAAGGTCTAAATGAGAAATTTATTTAAAAACTGTTGAATGGAGTCATGAATAATAATGCTAAAGGGAGCTGGTCTGAAGATAGGGATGCTAAAATCCACAAAAAAACTCTCAAAAGACTCAAGAGAGAGAAGCATTTCTTCATCTCATTAGCACCAGAGTGCAAGTTCGCACATTCCATGTCTCCTACCCACCAAGGCCACACTGTCCACTTAAGTGACACCTTCTCTTTCAACCACCAACTGCTCC
This sequence comes from Equus quagga, assembly GCF_021613505.1. NCBI lineage: Eukaryota > Metazoa > Chordata > Mammalia > Perissodactyla > Equidae > Equus > Equus quagga. The sequence continues at coordinate 57,903 of NW_025799276.1, forward strand.
ATCCATCACCAGGATGAGCTCATCCCAAGTTGGGGCACCTGAGTTAGAAGACCAGGGTCCTTGGGAGAGGAACAAATAGAGGATATTCCCATTGGAATATTCCAGGATTCCATGTTCTTCAGTGTCCATATGGTAAAGAGTAAGATGTGAATGCTGGAATCATCCAGTGTTGGATTTAAGGCTTTGCTCTGCTATCAACCAGTTTGGGACATTAGTTATGTGTCCTGAAAAATGGGTATAATAATACCTACCCTAGAGAGTTCTTGAAAGAATTAGAAGAAATAAGATTTGTAAAATTCCTGTGACAAAAATGTCAGCCCTGGTGGTCCAGTGGTTAAGATTCAGCACTCTCACTACCACAGCTCAGGTTTGTTTTCCAGTCAGGCAACCACACCACCTATCTGTTTGCTGTCATATTGTGGCAGGTGCATGTCGCCGTGATGCTGAAAGCTAGGCCACTAGTATTTCAAATTGCAGCAAGGTCACCCATGGTGAGCAAGTTTCAGTGGGTCTTCCAGACTAACACAGACTAGGAAGAAGGACCTGGCCACCCACTCACAAAGAAAATGGCCGTGAAAATCCGATGAAGAGCAGTGGAGCATTGCCTGATACAGCACCACAAGATGAGAGGATGGTGTAAAAAAGACCAGGCAGAGATCCACTCTGCCGCACATGAGGCCTCTAGGAGTCAGAATTGGTTCAGTGGCACTAACAACAAAGGACAAAACCTGGTTCATTACAGGCTTTGAAAGCCCTGCTCCCTTCCTTTTTTTTTTTTTTAATTCCTTGCTCTAGTGTGATTGGAAGAGTCAATGGGGGGGTCACTGCTCCTGGGCTGATTGAAATTGATGCCCAGCCATAACCAATCACCTGGGATGCCAGTGAGGAGATGACATCTTTTTCTCTCTCAGCTTTCTGCTCAGCCTGAGGGAAAAGAGGTCAGAAACAGCCTTATTATGGATCCCCCTACTCCTCCCTTATCCATGCGCCATCCAGCAGGCTCCTAGCATTGCTTCATAATGCTCAAGCCTATAGCTCAGAACTTTGCTTTGAGGTCAGGGATAAAGCAGCTGACCTGAGCTGACTGGGAAGGGAACCAAGAGACCCAGGAATCTAGGCCAGGAGATGAGATACAAGAGTTCATAGTACCAGTAAGTCTATCTCTGACCCAAAATCTTGGATCCAAGGAAGGAGGCAGAAGCTTTGAGGAGGTGAGTACCCCCATGGAGGAGAGAAGCTCCCACACACCACAGTGCAGGCTGCATCAGGTCCTCAGGCAATGTGAGGCTGCAGGTGGGGTGAGGAAGACCCGACTTCAGATTTCTGGGCCAGGGAGAGTCATGAGAGGTCATCAGCAGGGTCATGGGAGGTCATCATGTCCATCCTTGCTTCCACGTGGACCCAGTACCAGAAAGACCTGCAGCAGCCTCTGTGCTCTTGGTCTCAGTCTGCTGAGCTCCATTGGGAGGGATCGGCCCAGACCCTTCACAGAGACAGGTACTTGTCTTCTTGGTCCTGGCCTCCTACAGCCCCAACACCCTCCTGAGGGAGCCACAGGTTAGTCCAGCAGAGAAGACTCATGACTAATCCAGGACAGACTGTGGCAGTGGCCTTAGTTACATCCAAAGCATTTGAAAATGTCAGACATGGGAGAGACAATTTCCAAACCTTTGGGACCAGACAGGATCCATGCAACACGTGACTTGGAAGGAGGCTTCAGGGAGGATGGTAGTATTTCAACAGGCAGGGATGGGAGCAAGGAGCGGGGAGAGGGAACTGTCATTCTAGACAGAGGGATATGAGTGAGCAAAGAGGGGCTGACCTAGGGGCTGAGGCCAGCATGGTTGTGGGCGGCTGAGGGTCAGCAGAAGAGTCTGTGGACGGCTGGTCCCACAAGCTTCACACCCCACAACAGCCCCACCAAGGAGGGTGGGAGGTCACTGCACATCCATTCCAAGCACCCAGTGCCCCTATCCAAGGTAGGAGAAGAGATGAAGCTGTTTTCCTAAGAGGGCAATTCCCAACTTTGGGCCTCTGGAGTGATTTTCTGACAAACAGAAGAATTGAAAGGGCCTGAAACAGTACCAATTCCTCTTCTCACTCCATAAGACAGTGGGTTTGGGACCCATGGGCTGACACTGAGGCCAAGGTCCAGGTTAGCACATGTGGCCAAGAACAAGGGCTCTGGCCAGTATGTAACGAACACTAGACACTCCCCTCAACACACACACACACACACACACACACACACACACACACAC
>NW_025799277.1:0-60163 GCF_021613505.1 Equus quagga
GTGTGTGTGTGTGTGTGTGTGTGTGTGTGTGTGTGTGTGTTGAGGGGAGTGTCTAGTGTTCGTTACATACTGGCCAGAGCCCTTGTTCTTGGCCACATGTGCTAACCTGGACCTTGGCCTCAGTGTCAGCCCATGGGTCCCAAACCCACTGTCTTATGGAGTGAGAAGAGGAATTGGTACTGTTTCAGGCCCTTTCAATTCTTCTGTTTGTCAGAAAATCACTCCAGAGGCCCAAAGTTGGGAATTGCCCTCTTAGGAAAACAGCTTCATCTCTTCTCCTACCTTGGATAGGGGCACTGGGTGCTTGGAATGGATGTGCAGTGACCTCCCACCCTCCTTGGTGGGGCTGTTGTGGGGTGTGAAGCTTGTGGGACCAGCCGTCCACAGACTCTTCTGCTGACCCTCAGCCGCCCACAACCATGCTGGCCTCAGCCCCTAGGTCAGCCCCTCTTTGCTCACTCATATCCCTCTGTCTAGAATGACAGTTCCCTCTCCCCGCTCCTTGCTCCCATCCCTGCCTGTTGAAATACTACCATCCTCCCTGAAGCCTCCTTCCAAGTCACGTGTTGCATGGATCCTGTCTGGTCCCAAAGGTTTGGAAATTGTCTCTCCCATGTCTGACATTTTCAAATGCTTTGGATGTAACTAAGGCCACTGCCACAGTCTGTCCTGGATTAGTCATGAGTCTTCTCTGCTGGACTAACCTGTGGCTCCCTCAGGAGGGTGTTGGGGCTGTAGGAGGCCAGGACCAAGAAGACAAGTACCTGTCTCTGTGAAGGGTCTGGGCCGATCCCTCCCAATGGAGCTCAGCAGACTGAGACCAAGAGCACAGAGGCTGCTGCAGGTCTTTCTGGTACTGGGTCCACGTGGAAGCAAGGATGGACATGATGACCTCCCATGACCCTGCTGATGACCTCTCATGACTCTCCCTGGCCCAGAAATCTGAAGTCGGGTCTTCCTCACCCCACCTGCAGCCTCACATTGCCTGAGGACCTGATGCAGCCTGCACTGTGGTGTGTGGGAGCTTCTCTCCTCCATGGGGGTACTCACCTCCTCAAAGCTTCTGCCTCCTTCCTTGGATCCAAGATTTTGGGTCAGAGATAGACTTACTGGTACTATGAACTCTTGTATCTCATCTCCTGGCCTAGATTCCTGGGTCTCTTGGTTCCCTTCCCAGTCAGCTCAGGTCAGCTGCTTTATCCCTGACCTCAAAGCAAAGTTCTGAGCTATAGGCTTGAGCATTATGAAGCAATGCTAGGAGCCTGCTGGATGGCGCATGGATAAGGGAGGAGTAGGGGGATCCATAATAAGGCTGTTTCTGACCTCTTTTCCCTCAGGCTGAGCAGAAAGCTGAGAGAGAAAAAGATGTCATCTCCTCACTGGCATCCCAGGTGATTGGTTATGGCTGGGCATCAATTTCAATCAGCCCAGGAGCAGTGACCCCCCCATTGACTCTTCCAATCACACTAGAGCAAGGAATTAAAAAAAAAAAAAAGGAAGGGAGCAGGGCTTTCAAAGCCTGTAATGAACCAGGTTTTGTCCTTTGTTGTTAGTGCCACTGAACCAATTCTGACTCCTAGAGGCCTCATGTGCGGCAGAGTGGATCTCTGCCTGGTCTTTTTTACACCATCCTCTCATCTTGTGGTGCTGTATCAGGCAATGCTCCACTGCTCTTCATCGGATTTTCACGGCCATTTTCTTTGTGAGTGGGTGGCCAGGTCCTTCTTCCTAGTCTGTGTTAGTCTGGAAGACCCACTGAAACTTGCTCACCATGGGTGACCTTGCTGCAATTTGAAATACTAGTGGCCTAGCTTTCAGCATCACGGCGACATGCACCTGCCACAATATGACAGCAAACAGATAGGTGGTGTGGTTGCCTGACTGGAAAACAAACCTGAGCTGTGGTAGTGAGAGTGCTGAATCTTAACCACTGGACCACCAGGGCTGACATTTTTGTCACAGGAATTTTACAAATCTTATTTCTTCTAATTCTTTCAAGAACTCTCTAGGGTAGGTATTATTATACCCATTTTTCAGGACACATAACTAATGTCCCAAACTGGTTGATAGCAGAGCAAAGCCTTAAATCCAACACTGGATGATTCCAGCATTCACATCTTACTCTTTACCATATGGACACTGAAGAACATGGAATCCTGGAATATTCCAATGGGAATATCCTCTATTTGTTCCTCTCCCAAGGACCCTGGTCTTCTAACTCAGGTGCCCCAACTTGGGATGAGCTCATCCTGGTGATGGATGGAGCAGTTGGTGGTTGAAAGAGAAGGTGTCACTTAAGTGGACAGTGTGGCCTTGGTGGGTAGGAGACATGGAATGTGCGAACTTGCACTCTGGTGCTAATGAGATGAAGAAATGCTTCTCTCTCTTGAGTCTTTTGAGAGTTTTTTTGTGGATTTTAGCATCCCTATCTTCAGACCAGCTCCCTTTAGCATTATTATTCATGACTCCATTCAACAGTTTTTAAATAAATTTCTCATTTAGACCTTCAACAATTCTATGAGGCAGAAATCCCCATTGTACAGATGGAACAATAAAATTCAGAGACGTTAAGTACCTGTCACATGTTCTCCGGATGGTAAGTGATGTAGGCATGATTTGGTTCCACAGGGGATCACTTCACTCATTTTGCCTTCTTCTCCCTCATGCCAGACATCCAACCAGTTCCTGTCTTCCATTGGGTTATCCTTCATAATGCTTCTTGTATTCCATCCTCCTCTCATTCTTTTATTCCTATCTTCCACTTGCAGCTGCACCCTTTTATGTTTGAGCCAACAATCTATGAGGATTTCTCCACATCCTCTCCAACTCTTAGTATTTTTTGATTGTAGCTATCCTAATGTGGGTGAAGTTGTATTTCATTGTGGTTATGAGTTGTATTTCTTTATTAATGATGTTGAACATCTTTTCCTGTGCGTATTGACCATTTGTATACTTATTTGAAGAAATCTCTTCCTCAAATTCTCTCTTTTCATGCATGACCCCACCACTCCATTGAATCTGCTCTTGTCCAGGTTATCGGGAAACTCCAGGTTGTTGAATCCAGTGGTAGATTCTCAATCTTCATCTCCTGTGACCTCTCAGCAGCAATGGACCTATACTTCCTCGAAACACTGTTTTCACCTTGCGTTCCCCACTCGTCATTGTTTCCTCCTCCTCAGTAGTTGCCCCTTAGTTTCCTTTATCAATTTCTTTTCAATCTCTCCAACCTCTAAGTCTTGAAATTCCCAGGGTTCATACCCAGACCACCTCTCTTCACTAGCTGCACTCGTTCTCTATGATGTTATGGCCACGCGCTAATCCTCAGAACCTGTGACTTTATGACCTTATGTGGCAAAAGGGACTCACAGTCCCTCCCCTGGACTCCACATTATAAATTTCCAACTGTTTACTGGCCATCTCTACTCGCATGTATAACAGGTGTCTCCAGCTTCACATGTCTAAATTCAGACTCCCCAAACATGCTGCCCATACAGTTTCCCATCCCAAAAATGTCACCTCAATCCTTCCATTTTTTCTGGCTGCAAAGCATTGGTGTCGTCCTTGACTTCACTGTTTTTCTCATACCCTACACTCTATCAGCAAATACTGGTATCTTTTCATTCAACGTATATATTTAAATGTTTTTCATATATATATGTGTATTCATAACCTCGTACTACCTCCCTGGTCCACTAGAACCATCATTTCTCAACTGGATTATTGCAGTCGCTTCAGTCTCCCTACTTTTGTCTTAACTCTTTAATGTTTGTTTTTAAAAAGTCACCCAGAGTGATGTTTTCAAAACCTAAGTTGTGTCACATTACTCCTTAGTTCAGAACTTCCCATGGATCCCCTTTCTCTGCAAGACCTTGTACCATCTGACCTGATCTCGCTCCCCTCCTCCTTTAATTCACTCTAGGACACTGGGCTTTTTGTCCTTCCTTCAATGCACCATGCATGCTCCTGCCTCAGGGCTTTTGCTCTGCCTAGAATTCTCTTGCCCCAGCTGTCTGCCTGTCTCATTTCCTGACCTCCTTCAGGTCTTTGTACAAACGTTATCTTCTCTGTAGGGTCTCCCCTGACCTCCCTATTTAAAGCTGCAAACTCCTCCAGGCGCCATCTTCCCTCCTCCAAGCTCTATTTTTCCTCATTGTTCTTCAAAAGGCTGTGAGTCAGGGGGCGTTTAATCTGGGCTGTAGTTTAAAGACCTTGGGAAGTGAGACTTCAAAGTGTAAACTGCAAATCCTATTATGCAAATCCCATTATTCTTCCGAGGAAACTGCAACACTGATACATTAATGAACTTGCTCCAGGTCACATAACTAGGAAGTGGCAGAGCTGGGATTAAATTTTGGAGTTGGATTCTAAAGCCCCCGATCTTGACAGCTGTACACTTGCTAAATAAGGTGTAGTCTGTCCGCATGGTGGAGTACTATAGACGTAATAAGAAGGATAAATTGCATCTTTATATATATATATTTTTTTGAGGAAGATTAGCCCTGAGCTAACTGCTGTCAATCCTCCTCTTTTTGCTGAGGAAGCCTGGCCCTGAGTTTACATCCGTGCCCCTCTTCCTCTACTTTATATGTGGGACGTCTGCCACAGCATGGCTTGTCAAGCAGTGCCATGTCCGCACCCTGGATCCGAACCATTGAACCCTAGGCCGCTGAAGCTGAACGTGCGCACTTAAGCGTCTTTATATATTTAAGTGGGAAATTGCCCCTGGAATATTAAAAGACTCATGGGACAGTGTGTATAGTATTATCCTGTATTATAAATATATACAAACGTATGTTTATGTCGGCATAAAGGAAGTCTAAAACTGATATGTCAAGAAGTTAACAGTAGTTATATTCTGGAACCTGTCTCTTTTCCTGTATCATCAGATTCTCTATAGCACTTATTAGAAAAAGATTATTTATTAATGTTTTTGAGCAGGGCAGTGACATGAGCAGAGCTGTGTTTCAGACAGACAATGCCACCTATATGCCAACAGGAAGCTTATCATCTTAGAAAGTCGTTAAAGTATTTATGCTCATTTTCACTTTCTTTTGTGTTGAATTGATATCTTCAGAATCTTTACTGAAATAACCCCAGATGTCTATGGATCTGTCTACACAGTATAGGCAAAGTGAAAATTTTGGTCTAATTGATTCAAATGGACACTCCCTCTTACCCAGCTCACAACCCTGGCTGTTCATCAGGTCAACTGGAGAGATTCTAAGAACAGAAGCTTGGACCCTATCCCCAAATTGGGGATCATCTGCATTTTAAAAACCCAATAGTTGATTCAGATGTATGATCTGGGTTGAGAACTGACACCTTTGGTCTACACGGAGGCTTCATTAAATTCAAGTGGGAATGTACACGGCAAGGAGACTGAGAGTTTGTCTTCCAAGAGGGTTCTCGGTGTGTGCTCAGCACGAGGTGCAGGAAATGTTGGTTGAGTGAAAGAATGAGTGAAAGACGAGACCCCACAGGTTGCAACTACTTTGATGTGCTCACCAAGGTTCAGATTCTGACATGCAGACCCTGAGCCTGAGCCCAGAAGCCCCATTTCATCCCTTGAACCTGTGTGATTTGCTTTGGAGATGCAAAATCTTGCCATCAAATGTCAAGAGACACTGATACGCACCACCAGAATGCTTATTTATTAATTTCCAGTAAGTGGCACACTTGCTAAATGGGCTGGATGGTCCTGTTAGCCTGAGCGGTGTGTCCTCTTCCAATGACAGGCCACACGGGAAACTACGGTGTCATTGGGCTACCCGAGGTGCCCTGAGTCAGGACAAGTGAGTAGACCCTGCTGGTGTGGATGCCAATGGCTTTCTAGTCTGAGCTCTTCATCTCCATGGTGGGACGTACCTGCCTGGGACATGGGATTCTCCAGCCCGCCTGACAGAACTGCATTTGTCTCTGTCACTCACCTCTCTTTATGCTCCATTTCTTATTAACCCTCCCCGGATTGACATATTTTCTTTGGTCACGTTCATTTGTGAGATGAAGTCTTGCCTTTGTTTCTGATCTTGACTCTCTGTACCTCTCCTGTGATCCAGATATGCGATGTTTCATTTAATCTCCAATGCCCCCTGCCTCAAAAAAACCCCCCAAAAACCCACCCACATATATTTCTCTCATTTCCCAGCTGTGGTGGAGGGAGTGGCGGGAGAGGACACCCCCTCAACACACCGCACACCACCAGTTGAACCACCAAACCACTTTTGCAAACAGACTCAGAAAGAAAAGCCGTGAACTGAGCAATGGGATTCCGTAGCTCTCAGGGCCAGAATCTTCACCTGATTTATCACAAGCCTTTCGGTGAGATCCTCTCATATTTACAACATCAGAACCACAATAACAACTAGATAAAGCTCTGAGAGAATGTAATAAAATTAATATCTATTCCATTTAAAAATCTTCATGAAATGGACATTTTCTAGAAAAATATGGATGGCTAAAATTGATCTACATGTGTGTGTAAAACTCAAAAAATCAGTACAGACAATATTGTAAAACTATCTGTCACCCTGAATGTGCTAAGCATGTCCAGCCCTCCCAGGGAGGGGTCCTGACTCTGGGTGACATGAGCTCTCCAGACCTAAAGAATCCTCAGTCCTTAATCCTCAAGTCCTCCTCCTCCCCTGCTTGGATTCTGATGACTAATTCAGCCTTCTGAACTCCTCAAGGCTGGGAAAGGGGGTGCCCACATACCAGTCCTGGATTAATGTCCTGGGTGATGCAGCAGTTTCCACATATTGGTCCAATTTCTGGACTTGCAAGTTTAAAGACTATGACGAGGGTGTGGCCATTCACTGGGGTGGGCAACTTTTGGTTGCACCACATCAAGTGCCTTAAAACATTCCCTGTCCCACCACATTCCCTGAGCCCGCCCATTCTCGTCCCTCCCCCATTCTCTGCTAGCCCATTTTCTTCACCCTTCCCAGCAGATCGCACTCACCTGTCGATGGACAGATGTTCTCCAGGTGTAAGGTTGCATTCTTCTCGTCCACAGAGTTGCTGACCACACAGGTGAGGTGGCCATTCAACTGGCCCAGGGGCAGGCTCAGGCTTAGATTCCTGGAGTTGGGGGCTGGCCCCAGTGTCTCTTTCGGCTCCAGCTCCCTGGGGAGGTCCTTGCTCAGCCAGGTCACTGCCAGGTTCTCTGTGGCTCCTGGGGTCCCACATTCCAGGCTGATGTTGCACCAGCCTGATGTGCCAGACGATGAATGAATCTGAATCTGGGGCTGGGGCATGGGCTCTGGGGCAAGGGGGGACAAAAGAGAAATTGACCCTCAGGACTGGAGGCCCCCCCAAGTACATCATCCACTCTCACTAAGGTGATGCAGCTGTGTGAGGTTTCTAACTGCAGCCCTGGGGAAGGAGCCTTCTCCCTCTGGCCCAAGGGGTTCTGACTCCAGCCCAGGGGCAGATGGCTGAGGCCCTCCCGTGCCCAGTGAAGCCTAGATGATTAAATAGACATGATGTACATGATAACCACACAATGATATGTATCCATGATAATCATACAGATGATAATAATTTTATATTGTTATATAGAATAACTACAACATGGGAGGAGTTGAGAATACAGTGGAAAAACATGTTAAAGTTCAAGTTTTGTTCAGAGAAAGAAAAGGATATTGATTATCTTTAAATGTTGAAGTAAAAATTTAATTTCAGTAACCTGTAGGATAAAAATCCAAGGTGGTATGACTTCCAAACTACTAGAAAAGTTTGGGTCAAAGAAGAGTGAACTAATCAAATAAAGTCCAGAAAAAATAAAGAAAAAAGGTAAATAAAAAACATCAGGGGCCAGCCCTGTGGCCGAGTGGGTAAGTTCATGCGCTCTGCTTTGGCAGCCCAGAGTTTTGCTGGTTCATATCCTGGGCCCAGACTAGTACTGCTCTTCAAGCCATGCTGAGGCAGCGTCCCACCTAGCAGAAGGAGCAGGACCTACTACTAGAATATTCCGCCATGTACTGGGGGGCTTTGTGGAGAAGAAGGAAAAAACAAAAAAAGGATTGGCAAGAGATGTTAGCTCAGGTGCCAATCTTTGAAAGAAAAAAAAACAATACCCCCCCAAAAATTAAACAAGCTTTCAGGAGTAGGTCCATACCTGTATAAAAAATGAAATATCTTGGAATGCGTTATATCCCCCTGTTAAAAGCCAGGACTCAGACGAGGTAAACCCAGCAGCACACTATTTCCATTACCTAACGACACGGAAAGATCAAAAAGAAAGAGATGGGAAACAGTAGATGAAGAAAATGACTGCAGGTGTGGCAAGAGTCATTACAGACCAAACGAAATTTAAGATAAAAAACATTAAACAGGCCAATGATAGATATTTTAGATTAATATATACCTAACAACATGGTTTGGAAGTGGATAAATGTTATATAGCAAAACAAAACAAAATCAAAGCCAAAACACTGTTGGAAATTCAAGGAGAAATTTTCAAATCCACTATTACTCCAGTGGATTATTTTACTATGGTGGGTAGACTAGAGCAAAGGAAGAAATACAGGTAAAAGCAGCCAGTAACAGCCACGTGGCCAATCTGAGAGGTGGCCCATCCACACGCAGCCCCACTTCCCTCTCCGTCCTCGCTTCCTCTGCTGTGGAATCTAGAGAGCCAAAGTCTCGGTTTCGGTCTTTCTTGCAGCTGCATTGGTGCTGACCAGGGAAGTAGGGGGATCTGCTGGGGGAGGAAAGGTCTTCACTCCTGAAAAGACAGAACCCCAGACCGAGAAGGACCTTCCCCTTGTCCTTCTCTCCTTTGCTGCCTTTATTGTGGAGTGATGTCTGGAGCAAGAGCCACCTTGGGACCACGAGGCAACAAGCACGAGGACAGAAGTCTATGTGCTGAGGAGGGCAGAGCAGAAAGACAGAGTGAGGCTGGGTCCCCATAACAGTGCCGAGCAAATGGCCCAACACCAGCAAATGCCATCTCTTGACTTCTTGTTACATGAGAAAAGTGAATTTGCTTAAACCCTTGAAAATCAAGTTTTATGCTAATTTCAAACATATTCTTAAATTATATGCATAGATGACAATAAAAAAGGAGATTCGATCAGCAAAATTGAAAGTTGAATTTTTAAAAACAGGCCAATAAAAAGAGAAAATAGTGATATCCAACTCAAAAACAAAGCTACAATAAATATCACTAGCAATGAGCATTGGGGCTTAATTACAGATAAGATATTAAAAAAATTATAAGGAAATCCTGTGTACAACTATATGCCAATTAATTTGAAAATGTAAATGAAATAATGCTTTTCCAGGAAAGTGTAAATGATCAAAATTCTGTTAAGAGCCAGCAGCAAACCTGAATACACCCACAGCCTTAGAAGAAAGTAGAAAGGTGGACAATGATCTGTCCTTACAAAGAGCATGAAGTGCATATGGTTTCGGGGTGAGTGCTACCCAATGGCCAAGGCAAATGGAATTCCTGTGTTACAGACACTGTTTCAGAGCTTAGAAAAAGGCAAAACGTTTCTCAGGTCATTCTGAAAGGATGGTTGAACTTGAATGCTCACATCAGACAAGGAGAATACCAACACCAACACAAGACAAAACACACTTGCAAATCCATGGGTTAATGTCAGTGACAAACAGAGAACTTAAAATTCCTGAATTAAATATTAGCAAATACAGCCACTCAATACATCATGATCAAGTTGGGTTTATTATAGGAATACAAAGTTAGTACAATCAGGAAATTTATTAATGTAATTTACTCCATTAGCAGACGAAAAGAAAACCACAGCTAGCCCTTATTGAGCAGGTATGCATTTCTAGTCACGGCTCCAAGGGTTTACATGGACTCATTTAATCCTCATGTTAACCCTCTGAAGTTACCTGGATCAGCTGTCAGTAGATTCATCTAGGCAGGGGAGGCAACCTTTTCTGTAAAGGGTCAGATAGCAAATATTTTAGGTTTCACCAGCCATATGGTCTCTGTCACAACTACAGAAGTTTGACGTTATAGCACGAAAGGAGCCAAACACAAGATGTTAATGAATGGATGTGACTGTGTTCCAATAAAACTTTATTTACAAGAACAGACACTGGGCTGGATTTGACCAATGGCATACAGTTTGACAGGCCCTGATCTAGGGCAGTTATTAAAAATACAAATGTGTGGGCCCTCCTCAAGACTGTTTGAACATGTGTCTGGGGAAAATTATATTTTAAGTAGCTGTTTAAAAGATCTGATTTAATGAACAGATAATAATTTAAATATAACACTAAATGGACTGTCTATTACAAAGTGTTATGAAATACAGACGGGTGTTTAGAAAGCTCATGCTCTTAGGTATTTAGAGTATTCACTCAATAATTGGTTTACACGAACCTTTATTCTGCTCTTTTCAAGAGGTGAAGGAATAGTACTCATGCTTGAATAATCAAAAATCCTAGAAAACATAGGTGTGTTTCTGTAGGTATCCTTTAAATATTGCTTAACTCTATCTGGTTAAAGGAATACAGTACTTCCTGAATGTCTGCAGCGAGCTGTAGAAAACACTGGGCAGATGCCAAGGAGAGCAGTGCACGGACCTTGCTCTCAAGAGGAGAGTGGACCACACACAAACAATGGTAGTGCAAGGCAGAGAGAAACACGATCTGCAGGAGAACTAGGAGAAAGAACTTTGAATCTTCAAAATGGAAATATTTGTTTAATACAGATCAGAAAATCATATTCTTAGGCCATGGCAGTTCTGAAAGCCATGAGGGAGAGAGAGGCTGTATTTGAGGCACAATATGTTTGGCTGGAAACAAGGCTGGAATGATGGCATCAGTTGGTGGAGGGCCTCTGATGCTGTGATGAGTACTTAGTCCTGCAGGCGATGGGGAGAGAACAAGTGTTGTTGGAAGACTGAACTTGGGCATTGATGGGATGTCAGGGAATGGAAAACAAGGCAAAAGGAAACCAGCTAGTAGCACTTCTTCTTTTGGCAACTTCTCTTCTGCTCCAACCTTGTGTTTTTGATATGATGTCACAGCACCTTAACCCTCATTACAGGGGAGGGCACAAGTCCCAGGCCTTGCCAATAGAATGTACTATTCCTCTGGCCAGTGAGCCATCTAGGGGCGGTCTTGCGACCCAAGCCCAGCCAACAAGGGTCCTTCCCTGGAATTTTCCATGTGGACTGCACCAGGAAAGTCCCTTTGCTCTCTGCTCCAGTGGGACCCATAGCTGCAGAAGGCCGTGTTCCCTACTGTGTGGAGAAGCCCAGGAGAATAAAGCTGACAGGAGGGAGAGAGAGAAAGAGAGACACTGAGAGCAAAGGTGAGGGACCACATGGCCCCTGACAGAGAGAAGAGAGCACCCATCAGCTTTCCTGTCCTTGAGCATGAGGGCCAGAGGAGCTCCTGTATTCATCTACTTCCCAGAGATCTATGTATCTTTACAATGAAAACCTCTTTATTAACCTAATTTGAGTAGGTTTCCATGTCTTGCTGCCAAAAGAGATAGGATGAGACTGTACCAGTAGGATGCCACTGAGAAAGCTATGCAAGGAATTTATCAGCCAAGGAGGACAGAGACAAGATCAGGAATCAGGAGCTGGAGGCCAGGGGGGCAGCGGGTGTATTCTCCACCCTTCACCAATGGAAAACCCCAGGTTGGACAGTCAAGCCAGTCTCCCCAGTCTCTTCTCACAAGTGTTCCCATCTCCCATGTTGGAGTCCCTCACCCCTCCCCTGCTCCCACTAGGTGAGGATTTGCTGGTTGTGCAGGGGAAACGTGGGAGATGGATGTCCCCTAGAGAGCCACCAGCATATGTCAAGGAGAAGAGAAAGGGCCTGGTGGGTGAGTGAAGGGTAGCTAATTTGGAGCATGGCCCATGAGGGAAAGTGTTGGGAAATGAGGCTGGAGAGGCAGGCAGGGACCAGATCCTGTGTGGGGTTGGACTTTTCCTGAGGGCCATTATCCTATGGGGGTGGGGACAAGAAGAATTCTTTGGTTTTAAGCAGGGGAATAACAGGAAGAGTACTGCATTTTTAAAAAGATCCAAATATGAGCTGGTTGGAGGGTGATTTGGAAGGAGGAAGAGATGAGAGGCAGGAAGGCCCATTAGGAGGCTGCTGGGATCAGCCAAGCAGAGGAGACGGAGGGTGGAGGCAGAGAGGAACAATGGGCGAGAGCTCTGGCAGGTTGGATGCCCCTAGGCTCTGCTCCCCCTCCTCCCTTTTTGCTGCGTTCTCCACTGCACATCTGCCCAGGTTCTCTGCTTCCTGGGGCAGGGTAGTGGGCTCCTCATTGACCTGGGAACTCCAGGGCACAGTGGCTGGGTCTCCTTCTGCATCTGTGACTTGGACAGAGCAGGACAGAGCTGTGCCCTGAGATCTCTCCAGTTGGACTTCAGGTCAATTGGTCTCAAAGTGTTTTACCTAATGACTCATCCTATCATCAATCTCCTTCTTGGTGTTTTTATTTCATCTTTTTGGTATTCTGTTTTGTTGTTTTGGGTCATTTAAGAATTTTTAAATCTGATTTTCAATCAACCAATTCAGGACATATTGGATATAACTACATATTCCTAGTAATCAATTTTGCAGTATTTTTATGATTGAAGAAAGGTTTTTTTATCCTTTTCAGTAGCTCCTTCTCTGTCCCCATTTCATGTACACTTTATACTTTCTAAAAAATTATAGCTAGTTTTTCCTGGGATGCAATTTTTAAAATCTAGTTTTATCTTTAGTGCGTCAGGAGAAATGCAAAAACTCCTAGAAAATGTTTTTTTTCTTTACCCGCTTCTAGTTTAACTTACTTTAGACAAAGTGGTTGTTGGAATGCCTGTGTGGGGCATGGTCCCTATAAACCTTACCATATAAACAGAGTCTGAAGGCTTCCTCCTGGGATTTTCCTGACCAGAACTTGATTTTCGCTGTGTACAGTCCACTCATTTCCATACTGAAATTTCTGATGATCAAGAAAGCCAGGTCTGTTAGGCTGAATCTGTGCCTGTATTTTTCTTCAAGGCCGTACCATTCAGGATTAGAGGTATCAGGTTTCCAGGACACCAGGATCAAATCTCTCTCATCGCCAGAATCCCGAATCCACTCAATCTCTCAGATGTCAGGAGACGAGGAGGAGGTCAGTTGCAGCTGCACAGATCCCCCCACGGTCCTTTGCAACGTGCAGGATGAGCTGGGGTCTTTGACAGTCTGGGAATCTGGTGAGAGAACAGCTGAGATTGAGGAAAGGAAGAAGCAGGGCAAACACCACGCTGCATCTCCTCTCTGCTTTCACATCACATTAACTTTGTATTCATACAAAGAGAATTCTCTCTTTTTACGGATAGGGAAACAAAGCTGAGAGACAACTTGCCCAGGCCTTGGTCCTGCCTAGAACATGGCAGTTTGGATTTAAGCACGTGTCTGTCCCCCTCCCACACTCATGCTCTTTCCTTTTCTTGCAGCTTGCACCTAGCATGGTCTTTGGTCTCATTGCAGAAACAAGAAACTGAAAATATTAACGCTGCTAAACAATAATCCAGTTTCTCCATTAGTCTGTACACACCAGAAGAAAATCATTCCAGCTTTCTCTGTTGCCACCATTTTCCCCTTAACCCACTGAAGTGTGGCTTCTGGCCCATCACTCCTCTGAAATTGCTCTTGATTGGGTCACTAACAACTCCCTAAAATTAGCAAAGTCAATTGTCACTGGTCAGTCATAGTCTTTCAGGACCATCTTGTGGCATTTGACATGGGACTGTTCTCCCTTCCTTGATATTCTACCTATTTGATACAAATTTTTCCCCCTCTGGGCCCTCAGCCAGCCTTCACTCAGTAAATGCTTAATGAGCTTGGCACTGTTGACGTCGCTGGGGACACAGTGATGAACAAGCAGACCACGTCCCTGCACTCATGGAGCGTCCATTCTAGTGAGGGACACTGCTGAAAAAAGCATGGAAAACAAATGACTTCAGTTATAAGCGCTGTGAAGAAAATAAAAAGGATGTGGCACACATTTCATCTCTGTTGCCAGCCATCTGAACTTCCTTCACATATCTGTGGAATTTTCTACCTTATGAGGCAGAGCCCACCTCCCGCTATGAATGCCAGATACTTTCCCAGCCTCCTTTGCAGCTGAGACAGCACATGACCTGGGCTCTTCCAATCGGATGCACCTACCACAGACTTTCAAACACAAGCTGATGACATGAAGGGAGGTGGCCCACAGGATCTGTGCTGTTGACAATGGCAGTCATGGCATCAGCCACCTGCACTTGTCTGAGGCAGTGGTGGCAGCAGTTCTGGGGCAGGTCAAGTGTCCAGAGTCAGTGGAACAAGGGTTTGAGCTGTGATGTCTTGGTCAGGATTAACGGACCGGCTTCTGCTGGACCAGCTCTGGTGGTGTGACTCAGGGTGTGGCTCCTGGATGAGTGGTCTCAAAGCCTGGCCATCCGGACCCCTCAAAGGCCTGTGGGCCACCTGCTAAGCTCTAATATATGCATATTCAATTAGTCAGCTGCTTTCCGTTGCTCGTAACCAAGAACCCTGACTGACACTTAGGATAATGTGATAGAAGATTCTTGGTTTGGTGGCAATGCAGGGGTGTGGGTGGCTCATCAAGAAAGTCCCCTATGAGTGGATGCCAATTAAGGTGAGTCCTGAATGCCGACAGGACAGAATGAATTATTCTTTCTTTCTCTCTTTTTTCTTTCTTTCTTCCTTTCTTTCTTCCTTCCTTTCTTTCTTTCTCTTCCCTTTCCTTCCCTTCCCTTCCCTCTTCGCTTCCTTTCCTTTCCTTTCTTCTTTCTTTCTTCTCTCTCTGTCTCTTTCTTTCTTTCTCTTCCTCTCTTTCTTTCTTTCTCTTTCTTCCTTCCTTCCTTCCCTCTTTCTGTCTTTTCTTTCCTTCTTTCTTCCTTTCTTCCTCTCTTTCTTTTTGATGAGGAAGTTTGGCTCTGAGATAACATCTATTGCCAATCTTCCTCTTTTTGCTTGAGAAAGATTCACCCTGAGCTAACATCTGTGCCACTCTTTCTCTTTTGTATGTGGGTCACCACCACAGCATGGCAGCCATGAGTGCTGTAGGTCCATGCCCGGGAGCTGAATCCTGGCTGCCAAAGCGGTGTGCACAAAACTTAACCACAAGGTTATGGAGCCGGCCACCTGTAATTATTATTAAACCATAGGGAGGAGCAGGTTTGGGGTGAGGGGAGGCAAAACACAAAAATTTGTTTTTATACTTGTTAACCTTGGCTTCCAAGAACAGATGTTAAGTAGGCCGTAGGGTCTGGGTCTGAAGTTCAGGGGAAGGTCAGGGCTGGAGACGTGGCCCTCAGCGCAGTCATGCTGCTACAGCCATGGGATTAGCTAAAATCACCTGTGGGGATTATAGCTAGTGAAGAAAAGATGGCATAGCCCCAACCACCATTAAGAGAGAGGGAGAAGGAGCAGCCAGTGGGAAAAGCCAGTGAGCTCAGTATCGCAAAAGCCAAAGAAAGAATTTCAGGAAGGGAGGGGAGGCCACTGTGACAGCCCTGCTGAGAGATGAGGCCAGGCTGCCTTCTGTTCTTTTCTTTTCCTCCTGAGTACTTCCAAAATTATTTGGTGCTTCTCCATTCCACTGGTGCTTACCCCCATAATACATACATTTCTCTGCTATTATATTAAGTATCAAATTATACCCCTCTGCCCTCCATATCCCACTGCTCACCACCCCAAGTAGGATGAGAATGTGGAACACTCAGTAGCCCACGTTCTCTGCCACCTCACAGTCTTATAACATTCTTACCCCTCTCCCTGCAGCAGCCTTCCAACCTAGAGGCTTTACTGAAACAGTCAAGTGTTCTATTTCCAGACCTTGTTAGATTTTCTCAAAATGTGACTTCTTTGTTCCAGTAATCTTTACTTTTCACTTAAATCACAAATTCCCAGTCACATTACCATCATCCATTGTGTTTAACTAGAATTGTTGTGTGGTTCTTTGCTATCACTGTTGACTGCATCTTTTCCTACTCTGGAGATCTCTGTTATGAAGCATTTCTTATTTGATGGAGAATTGTTTGGAGGATTTTCCTCAAATTTGCTCTGTGGTGATATATTCTCTGAATCCTTACCTCAGTGCTAATATTTTGTCTTACCCTGACAGGAAGTGACATCTAGCTGATTTGCAAGGATTTGTCACTTGCTGTCTTTCCTTTAAGCAGTGCATAGATGTCCTTTCACTGTCATCAACCTTCTGTTATTGCAGACAAGAAGTTTGATTATTTTTCCTTTCAAAGTATTTTTCCTTTGGAAGCTTTCTAAGTTTTTGTTCTTTTTTGTGGTATTGCAAGAATTATACCAGCTACTCTTAGGTGCGTGTCTTCTTTTTTCACTGAAGTGAAGTCCTCATACATACCATTAACACTATAAAGTGCATATTTTTTAGTGGCATTTTGTGTATTCACAATATTGTGCCACTGCCACCTCTCTCCAGTTTCAAAACATTCTCATCATCCCAGAAGAACACCCTGTACCCACCAAATAGCTACTGTCTCTTCTTCCTCCCCATCCTCTGGTAACCTCTACTCAATCATGCCTGTTTAACGAAGTCTCCATAAAAACCCAAGTGGGCAGTGTTAGGACAGCTCCTGGGTTGGTGAGCACAAGGAGGTGCTGGAGGGTGGCCCACCTGGAGAGGGCGTGGAAACTCCACACCCCTTCCACATACCTTGCCTTGTGCATCTCTTCCATCTGGCTTTTCATGAGTTATATCTATTTATAATAAACCAAGAATCTAGTAAGTAAACTGTTTTCCCATTGTTCTGTGAGCTGCTCTAGCAAATTCCTCAAACCTGACTGGAAGGTCATGGGAACCTCTGGTGTTTAGCCCGTCAGTCAGAAGCCAGTCGGTAACAACCTGGACTCGTGACTGGCATCTGAAGTCGGGGGATGATAGTCCTGTGGGGCTGAGCCCTAAACCTGTGGGATCTGACACAAACTGCAGGAAGACAGTGTTAGAACTGAGTAAAATTGTAGGACACCCAGGTGGTGTTTGAGAAATCACAAAATTGCTCCGTGATGGGAAAGGAACACACACACATCTAGCGTCAGAAGTAGTGTGGTAGTCGCGTGAGAGTAAAGGAGAAACAGAGGAGTGTGTTTTTCCATAGCAGGTAATTTATCTGTTTAGATTATGTTTCTCTTCTGGAGTCAGTATTGGTAAATTATATTTTCCTAGAAAATTATCCATTTCATCCCAGTTTTCCATATATTTGTATGGAAAATACTATTTTGCTTAACTTCCTTTATGTATGTGATTTTTTCTTGTCGTTTCATTTCTTCTTTTGGCCCTGTAGGCTTTCCCAGGAGGGTTTTGAAAGATTGGAACCACTCAATCATGCTTGCGTGCTCGTGGCAATAAATCAGGGGTTTCATCTTTTTCAGACAAAACATTTCAAAGTAGGAGACAGTTTGTTTCCCCAAAGCAATGTTTGGTTTTTTAAACAGGGAGTTGATGAATAAATGAAATGCAATAGTCCATATTGGAGTATAAGAGGAAGCCATTTGGCTTAAAACTAATTTGGCCTGAACTTCTGTTTCCAAAAGAGCTTGACGTGGCCTGTTGAGCATTAATTGTACATCTGCTTTAAACATTAACTATGTCCCACAGGCAAGAATGATGCCCTTAAAGACATGGATGTAACTTCCCCCCATATGGCATTTCTTTAAGAATAAGCATCACTTCCTGGGAGCTAAGGATTCATTTCTGACCTGCTGCGTTCACCTTGTGACCACCAACTTGTGCCAGCTAAGCGTCTTGTGACAGTAGTTAAGAGAGATATTCCTGCCATATGTGATGTATGCTCTTTGTTCCAAGATGGTCCATCACCACTCTGCACACCCCATTTCTTTGGCGCTTTTCCTTCCTTGAGGAGGTAGTCCCAGCTATAGTCCTCAAAACTGGCTCATAATAAACTCTACCCAATTTTGATTTATAGATTGATTATGGATTCTTACATCGACATTTCTTGTTGTAGTCTCAGCAGGATTTCAGAGAAATGCACTGGAGACCACCTGGAACCTCCACTGAACTGGCATTCAGTACCAATAGGGGCCCACTGAGCCCCCTGGATCACTGCATTCTTCAGGTGACCCTGCTGAGATCTTCTGAACTCTGACCTTCTGATTTTAAGTCAATGGTCCAGAGTTTATACAAGCCTTAAGACTAGGTGTCTTAGGGGGTACCGGTACACACCCTAGGTAAGAGGAAGCTAGGGAGAATTGCTAGGAAGGAGAAACCTAATGGGAATTTCCTAGATCAGGGGAGGCTAGGGGGTAATGTGGAGTGAATGGGGCAGACTGACCTTTTTAATTTGGCTTTAAGTCGGACAGAATTGTGTTTATAAAATCTGAAGAAACTGCTTGATCGAGAAATGAGGGTCTGAACACGTTCAGTTCCAAAGAACAGGACACGAGCTCGTTCCAGCTGAAAGGCGTTTTCAGGTGACTGAGAACCTCACGGAAGTGTCAGAGAATCAATCCACATGATGCATATGGGTCCCACAGGGCACTCCACTATCGTTCATGTTAATTAATTAAAGGCTCGTCCAGGTAAATTAGGAGTGGTCTTCCAGTGCTCCAAGCCTCCTCTGCAGTTTTAGATGACTGGTGGGAGATACTGAGGCATGTAAGAGAGTGTTTATGACCTTTGGTTAGGAAGTAACACTCACATTTCTGACCCACTACACTGTCCTTAGTTTATTTATAGTAAAATTAAACTGAAAGAAAAATGACAAATTGAGTTTCTAAAAGCCCACCAATTCCCGAATGGGCTGCCTCCTCTCAGAACTGCAGCTGGCTTCATGCTGAAACTTTCAAGTGCTTAACGAAATGAGTATTGCAGGAAATGGCTGGCAAGATAACCTGGGATAATTTAAAGTTACAGTGGCTACCTTTTTAAGAGCCAGGTAATAGAGGAATTTTTAAACAGTTGAGCTTGACACCATCCAGCACAATTGCTCAAGATTAATTTTCCAGAAACTGTAAATATTTATGAAGAATAGCAAAATATTAACAAGTTTGTTTTGTGTCCTGAGGGCTTGGCTTCATAAACATCTGGTTGGGGTCCCAAAATACAGTCAGACAAAAATGGGGTCGCATCCCACTTTTTGGTCAGAGATGGTTGGACAGAAATGTGGGTTGCATTCCATTGGATGCACCAAACAGCTGCCAGCCTCAGGGGCATTACACTAGCCATCAGAAGGAATGTTCTGATTAGATAAGATCACGTAAGTAGTACACTTAAAAGCAAAGACATTGAAATTCCAAAAAACCTTATTGAAAGTTTTGTTGCAAAAAGTTAATATAAATTAAGTTACAAAAGGTAACTAAAGGAAAATATGTCAGACCATGGCTTTACAGACACCCCTGTATCTACTTCCAGAGTTAACAAGAGTCTGAGAGACTTTCTGGGAAACTGCTACGTTAAAGATTACTGGAATGGTTCAATACCACCAGGTAGTTACTGGTTCTCCTGGCTGAAACCTGACAAGATACTTGAAAAGATTTAGCAACATATGATCAGAAATTCAGCCAAACTGGAAGCTGATATTCAAAGCCTGATTGGGATTTTCTTTCTAGCTCTTCTTCCCTAAGTTAAAATAAAACTAAACACCCACATGGAAGAATGCAAATTAGGGCTGATGTAGTTGGATTGCTAGATCCACCTATAGTGTCACTTAGGTTATAACTCAATTTCTGAGGAATTAAGAGAAAGTGTCCTTAAAAAGAAGTCCTTGCAAGGCTAGAAATATAGCTCTAGATTCAGTTCAGGTTCCTCTCATTTCCCTCATCTCAAAAGGCTTATCACTCTCCAGGAACTGTTATCTAGTCCATCATCAATTCATAAGAGTGAAGAAAAGTAAGTAAAAAATGCAAGAAAAACAGCCATAAGAGCACTTTCTCCCAAAATCTAGAATCTTGAGTGTCTTCTCCACAACAATTAGTGGACAAAGCTTAAAACTAAATTTGGATTCAATTATTCTTTCATAACTAGTGAGCCTTACATTACTGTACCTGATTCATGGCAGTAATCTTAAAAGAGTAGCTGTGGAGCGGTTGTGTATGTGTATCCATATGTATGTTATGTATGTGTGATGTTTTACCTCTGGATGGTATAATGTCCAAAGAGCTCTATTTAATTGGCTTAAAGTAGGTGCCTTTATAAATGTAATGGAAACTAACTCAAATGTCTTTCAAGCTAACATGACATAAAATCACCTTCGGTAAATTCAAGCTTAAGTTTGCTGGTTTGATTAAAATAAACACATTTTCAGAGTTCTCAACATGGAAACAAGCAAACTAAATAGATGAGAAAAAGATAAAAATGTTGGGTGAAATTTTTAACAACAATTATGTATTATGGTGTATGTACTTAATTTCAAAAATTTGGCAACTTGAAACCTTAGAGTTTTGCTAATTGAGTCAAATGATAAAACTTATTGAGTATCTAGATCATTCCCAAATGAGATAAAATATTAGACATTAATTATTAAATATAGTTTATGTACTTTTGTCTTAGTAGAGAGAAATCAAAAGATGCTTTGGTCTACTAGTAAACAGGATTTTATTTTATTGAAAATTGTACTATGAAGTAGCATGTTTCCAGAAATTATAAAAAGTATTTATAAGTTTCCCAAGCCACAGAATGCTAATGTAAAAGACACTTTATAATTGCTTACTTCTTAGTTTTCACTAAAAGGTATGGTCTGTAAGGGTTAAAATTTCTAATTAATATATGTGATTAAGGCTACTAAAATTTAATAAGGAAAACACCTTTGTGTTCCAGGAAAGTAAGATGTATGTTTTCAGTAAAGAAGGTATAAAGCATGGAAGTATTTTCATTTGTTTTGTTAAGAAAGATAAATTTGTCCTAAAGTACTAGGAAGGAAAGAAGGCACAGGATAAATTCTGAATGTAAAAAGAAAGTTAGAGAGGATTTGTGGATGAGGAACCCTGTGAAAGAATTTTGTTCATTGTCGATTTGGCCAGGATTAATATGAACTTAATGGAGTGAGTAAGGTTTAACATCAAAGTAAGCTAGTACAAAAACTAGAATTTGGTTTTCTCTTTCTTAAAAGGATACTTTTGCTGAACTTTTAGTCTGCTCTTGGTTAAGAGATTATAAAAGGTTTTCTTTACTTTTGAGTGAGTCTCACTTTGGCTCAATGGATAACTAAAGCACTGTTTCACAGCGACCATTGTTTCACAGCAACACAGTTCAAAAAACAATTGATGTTGTTTGACCAAGTGTTTTAACCTTTTGATATTTTGCCTAAGCTCCCCCAATTTCATATCCTAATGAAGTCTTTCTTTTGACTTAAAAATTTCTGTGCTAATTTTCAGAGGGCCCCTGGGCCCTCTCAAAGAAATGTGTTTTCTCTTCCTAGAAAGAGGAAGATACTAAATTAATTAGGCTTGTTTGCTATGCTAAGTTGCATGCGAAGCATTGTCAAGTAAATGCTGATAAGCCTTCTTAGGTCATATTGTGCAGGTAAATATTCACTCCCTTAACCCTGCTGCCTTGCTTCAGGCACCACAGGAGGAAAACGACCATGACAGCATTCAATTATCTAATTTGGTTTATAGACAAGTCTTAAATAAATGATAAGCAAGGACATTATCCAGCTGGACATGCTGTCCAGCCTAGAGAACACCTGCTACTTTCTGTGCACTCTACTAAGCCAGTAAAAGATTTCCCTCTCTAGGCTCAAGAAATTGCCACAGAAGAAGGGAAACAAAGGTGGTGATAAAAACATGGAATTTTTGACACCACCACACAGATGTGGTTTGGGTTCACTAAAAAAACCCCAGAAATCATAATCCCTACTGGAGCACAATTGCCACTGCTCGAGCATACAACCAATTATCCACTGGGCACCTGAAAAGATGATTTCATGGGGAAAACAATTATTGGAAACTTCCTCCCACAGTGCTTCATAAAGCCTATACTCGTTGTGCTATACACCCAAAATATTATCTAGGGAAACTGTTTCATGGGTCACAAGGCCACTTTCCCTTCCTCAGGGACCCTTTGAGGTATGGCAATTGGGCTTTGTTCAAATGGCATTATCTCAATGATAAATATATCTTGTAGTCATCTGTATGTTCTCACACTGGGTTGAGGCCTTTCCTTGCAGAAGAGTGATGGCTGTAGGTAAATTATTATTGGAAAGGATAATATATTGGATAGGAATTCCTTCTGAGTTGCACAGTGACCATAGAACTCATTTCACTGGACAAGTAATTAAATCTATTTGTGACATTTGGCCAATAATACAACCCTAGAACTAATGGCACAATCAAAACTCAATTGGCAAAGCTTTGGGATCATTCAATCTCTCATGGCCGAAAGATCTTCCTCTAAGTGCTCCTCAACCTTAGATCTGCGCCCTTTGCTAACATTCACTTGTCCCCTTTGGAGATAATAACTGGACAGCATATGCAATTAGATGAAGGAATGTATGAACTAATTCTGCATAAAGGAGATATCTTACATTACTGTCAAGGTCTCATTGAGACAGTTAATGGAAGTGAGAGGTTTGTAGCTGATTCATTTCCCAGTGAGCTCCTCCGAGATGAAAGCTTTAAGGACCATGGACTTCAACCTGGAGATTTTGTTCATTGGAAAAGACACCAGAGAAAGACTCTTGGCAACCCTGTTGGAAAGGACCAGACCAGGTACTTGTAATCAATTCATGTGCTGAGGAATCAAAAGACATAGACTCATGGATTCATATTTTTCATTAAAAAGAAAGTCTTCCCCACCTATGTGGGTTTCAGTTCCTGTGTCTGATTCCCAGCTTTAACTGACCAAGGCAAATATCTGCAAACCAGGATGAGAAGAAGATGGCATCTGTTGTAGACAGCTGTCCCAAGACTCCAGACCAGGCCTGTATTGCCAACATTATATCTCCTCATTTAAACCTTTGTAATGCTTAAACCATACATCTTTTTTGTAATCATTCTATTTCAGCTTTCAGAATACTATCATACTTAAAGAAAGAGATTGATTTGGAATAGACTGTTCTTGAAGGCCAGGCATTTATTGGGTGACTTCTAATGGAAATCAGTTGTTACATGAAAAAGACCTGTGGCCTTGACTACTGTCTAGATGGCTAAAACACTGCCCCCTGAGCTTCCCTTGGTTACAGGGAAGGATTCACTCTGAGCTAACATCCTTTGCCAATCTTCTGTTTAAGGCCAGATGGGCTTGCTCAGTGTCCCACTGGTATGGCCACCTAGTAGCTATATTTATTCTTTCCTTGGGGAAAGAAGATGTCATATCATATCTAGAAGGCCTGACTAAATCAACCCAATAAGATCTTAATGATAGTCAAGCAGAAATAGCCTTATTAAACACTAAAATGTCTTTAATGAGAAAGGCTGTACTTCAAAAATAGAATGGCCTTAGATGTCCTAACTGCATCCCAAGGTGATACATGTACAATCATTCAAGCTGAATGCTGTGTTTTTATACCTAATGAATCTTCCAATGTGTCATCTCTGCTAAAGCACAGGAAAAAAAAAATAGGTGAATGCCTGAAGTAATTCTACACCCAGTCTTGATTTGTTTGGTTGGCCGCCTTCAGGTATTGGTTCCCTTTTTTGACACAGATTACAATGCCTATTCTATTCCTCCTTGGAATTCTTGTAGTAGTCATAATATTCAAACTAGTTACTGTTTTCTTTACTCAGTGTTGTAGAGTGGCATGCTGGCTAGAGTAATGATTGCTCA
The DNA here is from genome assembly GCF_021613505.1 of Equus quagga. Lineage (NCBI taxonomy): Eukaryota > Metazoa > Chordata > Mammalia > Perissodactyla > Equidae > Equus > Equus quagga. The sequence continues at coordinate 23,738 of NW_025799277.1, forward strand.
GTGACTTGAGATGGTCAATCTATCTTACAAGCCTGGGCAAACTTCCCTTTTTGATCAAGACTATGCTAAAGAACTCATTTTAAAATTAATCTTTTCAGATATTGAATTATCAACATTGTTCTTGTATCCATTCTATAATCGTAAACAATGTGAGCATGATGAGTCACGTGAAGTATATGCATGATGTTTGTGTGACAATCTAAATTAATTGAAAAATTATACAACCCAAGAAATGCTTCCTCTGTTAATAAATACCTCTATGCTGTCCAACTATTTCCCCCTAATGTGGATAACTGGGCAAATAAATGTGATCCAAGGCCAGCACTGAGGGACGTGACGCACCCAGGGCAGGCGGCAACCACCCTAGGACTGAGGGACCATATTTTGATCATCAATGCTTTCTATTGAAAGATTATAGATAAAAAGGGGGAAAATGATGAATAAATGAAAAGCAATAGTATTTGAGGAAGCCATTTACTTTAAAACTAATTCAGCCTGACCTTGTTTTTCCAAAGGGCCTGATGTGGCCTTTTGAGCAGGCATTGTACTTCTGCTTTAAGCATTTACTATGTTCCAAAGACAGGCACGATGCCCTTAAATATATGTACGTAATTTCCCCCCATATCAGCATTTCTTTAAAAATAAGCATCTTTTCCTGGGAACTAAGGATCCATTTCTGTTCTGTTGTGTTTGCCTTGTGACCTCTGACCTGCTGACCACCATCCTGCTGTGTCAGCTAAGTATCTCGTGACAGTAGGAAAAGGGCTATTCCTGTCATATGTGATGTGTACTCTTTGTCCCAAGATGGTGTACATCCACTCTGTACACTTCTTCAGTGCTCTTCCTTCCTTGGAGAAGGTAGATCCTGGGTTATAGTCCTCAAATGTGGCTCATAATAAACTCACCCCAATTTTGACTTAAGATTGATTAGGGATTACTTGCATCAATAGACCTAAATCACTAAATAGAAGGCAAGGGGCCAGGGTTCAGGAAAAGATAGGAATGAGATAGTTTTCAAAGACCAAAGATTTAATGCAGAGAGCTGCCAGAGCTCACACAGCAGTGAAGTTAGATCTGTGTATCTGTGTGTTTTCGAGCTGCCTGACTCCTGTTTCCTCTCTCTCTCTCAATCTTTCCTTCTTATATTTAAATAAATTTATTAAGCTATTTCTCACAGGCTACAGAAAAGATTCTTTACCACAAACAGGGAGATGGAGTTCCAATTTATAAGAAAACTGAGAGACATCACTAGAGAGAAGTTGGTACCACGATCTTTATAAGATCCAGTTTCATGATTTCCAGTTCTCTTCCCAGTGCACTGCTGGGACAGTTAAACATACAGGAAGGACCAATTCCAATAACGACTGAGAGACTGGGCAAGGGCAGTGCGATGACAGCCGATTCCATCTCTCAAATACCAACACATCCCGTGCCCTCCTCGCAGATGCATATAAGTATACTTTCTTCCCTTGTAAAATTTTAAAGAACTAAAGTTAGATGTGATGATAAGATGCCCTATGCTTTGAATGTTTGAAAAATTATCCTTTTAAGTAAAGGACAAGAGTTCACTAGCTCAGTCAACTTTGATTCTTAATAAAAATGAGTTTACCATGAACCCAGCGATTCGTAAATCTTCTTTAATCCAAGCTGTGTTTACAGGAAAGAGAGTTTGTTTTGTCAGTGTTTAAGGGATAGAAAGGACATTGTGGCTAGAGCCACTGGGCCCCTCCCACTTCCCTGCCCTCCCCTGTCCTATGAGACCCCATGCAGCCTGGTAGGGGCTGCTCTCAATCTGTTTAGAAGTCGGTAAGGCTAACGCCAGTTTGGGTGGGGCAGGAACAGCTGCATTTCCTCCTCTGGGGGACTTACGCCCTCGCCCTCAGTGGTTGTATGGTAACCAATAGCACAGAAAGAGAGGGCAGCTGGGGGCAGAGGCAGCTTCCTGTGCATCTTGCCCTGCCATGTATGCAGCTCTCTGAGAATCGTGACAAATGCTACAATGGCAGAGCAGTGGAAGCACCCCCAGAGGAGCCAGCATAGACGTAACTACAGCTCAAGAAAGAAAAAACCCAGGAGGACTCCTTAAAGTGCTCTCTGACCCCAAGGACTCCATGACCCTAACCCAGAAATGATAGCATTTGTTGAGCAGAAAAAGGAAAGAGAATTCAGATGGGGCTAGGCACTAAGGGAGCAACTGTTTCCCTATTGAGAAACATAAAAGGAATAATTTTCCTAGAGGCTGGGGTGGGGGGAACAGAAGGTGTGAGAAAAATTCCTTTCAACTAGCAGATGTTCCGGTACCTGCTTAGTTAAGCATTCAGAGGTCTGGGTGTAGCAGTGGGGGCAGGGAGGGTTAGGAGAGGAGGGCAACGCAGCCCGACTCCCCAGCTCTCTGCAGTCTGAGGCAGAACGTGGTCCTGGAGCTCTTAGATACCTGGGCTAAGATGTAGAAGTGCTGAGCTCTCAGGCAAGTTCATTGGCCCTCTGAGACTTGGTTTCCTTAAATGTAAGACGAGGGTGGTGTCATCTACTCAGTGCAGCTACGTAGAAAGCCAGATTCCAACATATGTGATTAGCAAGGGGTCCTCCATTATCTTGGCTCTCGCTGCCTCAGTATCCCTCCCAGCCCCACAGGAAACACATGGTGCTGTGAGGCTGCAATGAGAGAGTGTATGGAACACTCCAGGTGCAGATCTTGCCTATGGTAGATGCTCAGCACGTGTTTATTCCTGTCCCTTCTGACCAAATCCTTTCCATCTTCTTGGTCACTCACCCAACCCAGCTTACCTGGGGCTATCATTGTCACCACCTTAATGTTGTAACTTTCCCATCTCTCATTTATCCTCTCATTGGGTTCCAATGTTTCATTATTGTAAACAGACCAAAATGAGTGTCTTTGTGCAGAAGCCTCTTCTGCATGAAGGTTGTTCCCTTGGGGTAAGTCCCAGAAGTGGAGTTACCAAGGAAAAGGTAGAAATCATTTATTTATTTATTTATTTATTTATTTATTTATTTATTCTTTGTGAGGAAGATTGGTCCTGAGTTAACGTCTGTTCCAATCTTCCTCTATTTATGTGGGATGCCACCACAGCGTGGCTTGACGAGTGGTGGTAGATCTGCACCCAGGATCCACTGGGCTGCCAGGCCACCAGTGGAGCAGGCGAACAGAACCACTGCACCACTGGGCTGGCTCCCAGGTATAAATATTATAAAGGTTTAAATGTTTCTGACACATCAAATGTACTACCAAGAAGCTTTTTACTCATTTAAAAAGCTGCCTACCATATATGAGAGTGCGTGGCGTAGTGTCCCATTGCCAAACGGAGTATTCACATTAAAAAAATAACCCTGTGCTGATGCAACATGTAAAATACGATATCTAGTTTTCTTCATTTGCATTTGTTTGATTACCTGTGAGGATGACTGTCTTTCATGCTTATTTATCTTACCTTTTTGCCCTTGTTTCGTCTCTCATATCCTCTGCTCATCATCAACAATCGTGGTAATATTTCTCCTATTGATGGGTAAGGGGGAATGGACTTTTTCAAAGGTTCCTACAATGTTCACCACAGTGTAGGAGGTGGAGGGCAGTGGGGAGCGTAGGGACGTGTGCGACCTCTGTGTTACCACAACTACCTCACGTCCCAGAGGGAAAGCTTTCCTGTTTTTAAACTGTTGGATCACGATATCACTGTCAATTATGAAATAAGGAAACGTCACCTTTTATTACAGTGTCTACTAGCAAGTTTTTATCCAGCAAGAAATGTGTGATGCTGTATACATGAGGAATCTGTGTCCCTGTTCAGACACCGGTCGGAAAGTGCACGATTTCACTTACTCTCCCAAGAACACCTTGAGTGAGGTATTATTCTATCCATTTTCCAGGTGAGGAATTGAAGCTCAGAAAGATAAAGCCACTCTTCCAGGGTATTTACAATTTGTCCAAAATTTTATGGTCAATATGTGGCAGAACCAGAATTCCGACCCAGCTGGTGTGACTGCTGAATTCAGCCCCTCGTTCCACCACAAGGAGGTTCTGGGGACAAGGGCAGGGGACCAGGTCACCAAGCCCGAGCCTGGTTCCCATGAGGCAGCTCCTGCAGCATAACCCCCACCCCCACGGAGAGCTCAGAAACAACCGGTAACCACACAGAAAGGTCACCAGCAGACCGAGAGGGGAAGGTCCCACTTCCCCCCCAAACCCTGCTTCCCCCCGCCCCTTCTCCTCCTTTGCCTCTGCAGGTGGTGCCACAGCTCAGCTGTCCCTAATGATGGCCAGTGGGAGATGTTCTGACCCCTCACTCCCCACACATGCCCTCCTCAGCCTGGGAGGAGAAGACGGAAGCAGGCTGGACGCTGGGGAGCGGATGGAGACAAGAACCTGAGACTGTGGATTTGTTCCCACCAAACAGGGGTGGAAAATGAGACGCTGGTCTGAGGATCTCAGTGGCTGCAGCCCAACTGAGCAGGACAAATAACTGCCCTTTGAGGCAGAGGTTTGATGGAGGTTTTCCTGTCCTGAGGAAGTTGCAGGCATCCCAGAAAAACCCCAGCCCCCTTTCCCTCCCCCTCAACCCTCAAAGAAGCTGGAGGAGTCAGAGTTTTAATATCATGCAAACCCCAGCTCCCCCTCCCACCTGACTCCTCAGCCTCCTCCACACCCCCCAGGGAGCCGCCCCACCTGCTCTGCTACTCACTAAGAAGGAGGCTGATTTGCAGCATGAGGGTGTGGCAGGAGAACCAGCTGGGGCACAAGGAGTCAACTGACTGCCTGTTGATGAGGTTAGACCAGTGGCTCCTTCTCTCCCCACCTCTGGTCCCCCTCCCATCCTCACTCTCCTCTTGAATCCTCTCATCTCACACTCACCTTACCTGGTGAGTCAAGGGACATAAAAATTTACAAAAAGAAGTGTTTTTTTTTTTTTTTCTGAGAACAATCCATGTTGATTACATAAAATTTAGAAAGCGGAGAAAATTGTTCAGAAGAAGAAAAACCACTTGTTATCACACCTCACACAGCTAACCACCATACACATTCTTCTACCCCAGCTTTACGGAGATATTACTGATATATAACATATGTATGTTAAGATGTACAACAAGGGGAATTCATAAATGTGTGCCCTGCAAAATGATTACCACAATGAGGATAGTTAACGCCTCCATCTCCTCACATAATTACCAGTTTTGTGCACGTGTGATGATAACATTTCTGATCTACTCTCTTAACTTTCAAGTGTATAATATCAGCTCAGGGCCAATCTTCCTTACCAAAAAAAATCAGTTTGGTTATATATAAGAGAAATACCTCCAAGAGTAGTGGCTTACATATAATACAAGTTTAAGTTCTGCTCCAGCAAAACAAAATGAACCCAAAATATTGTACATGCGTCCAATGGAATATTATTCACTCATTGAAAGGAATGACGTACTGATGCACACTACAACAGGGATAAACCTTGACACATTATTCTAAGAGAAAGAAATCAGACACCAAAGACCATATAGTACGCGATTCCACTCATATGGAAGTCCTGAATAGATTAGCGGATGTTCAGGGCTGCGAGAGGGTGGGGAAGAAGGGAGAAGGCAGTGACAGCTGAAGGACGCAAAGTTCCTTTCTGAGGTGGAGAAAGTGTCCTAACATTGACTCTTTTGATGGCTGCACATCTCTGTGAATACACTAAAGCCATTGATTTGGACCCTTGAAGTGGGTGAAATGTATTGTGTATCTCAGCAAAGCTGTTTTTACAAATACGATTGTGTTGGAAGTACAGGACAAGACCAAGTGCTTTGGGGCCAGACTGACCTGGGTTTGACTCCTTACTGTAATTTGTCAGCCTTGGATCTTGGACAAGTCATTCTACTCCTCTGAGCCACTTTCTCATCTGTGAAGTGGATGTAATGATACTAACTGCACAGAGAGCTGTTGGAGGATTAATGAGATCATTCATATCAAGTGCTTCGTCTCTGTGCCTTGTACATAGTAAGCACTCAATGAATGTCAACTGCCTGAAATATGCCCAGAGCACCTGCTCAGGGGAAAACACATGGACCACGTGACATGCCTGAGGCCCACAAAGCCTGTCCAGACACCTGCAAATAAATGTGGTAGAAAAGCAGATTTTGGCCTTTGAAGACAGCTATGGGAAATGTGTCAAAATTATTTTAAGGACTAAAATATAGTGACATTCAGGCAGAGAAATTAGTGGTAGATATTTTCCCCAGGTGGGGGCTGGGGGCTGCTCCATTGCTCACATTCTGATAAATGCTTCCCGCTAGATATGCAAATCCTACAGAGAACGGGGACCGTGACTTGCCTGCCTTCCTCCACACATTCCCTAGGCTGAAGGCCCAGAGGAAAGAAAGGGTGAACACAGCAGTGGAATGGTTACAGGAATGCAATGGGCAGAGTCCAGCTCTTGCTGACGGTCTTGATGAGAATCAGAGGCAGATCTAAGTGATGGATCGGTTCAGCCCCAGGAGAGCCCGCTCTGGGAGGAAGAATTCTTCCATCACCCACTGGCGGAGGTTTAAGGAGTTCGCCAATAGATCCCAGCATCATTTGCCGGGTCCCATGAGCTCTGAAAGCCAGGGGGGAAGACAGTATTCTCCTTGATAGAGCTGGTGTCCCACATGATGATGGTGGTAGGAACAGGGCTGCACGTTCTAAACGAATCCCCCAAGAGGGATCTCTGCCTCAGGATTAGTCTGGTTTTATACTGATTGCTGTTTCAGATGGTGAGGCCAGTGGGGAGCGTGCATGTGCTGAAAACTGCACCCAGAGACTGCAAGCTTAGGGGCAAACATTAATTCAGTCTCCCCATGTTTTTTCCTCCTGCACGTGTGAAGTAATTGCATTTCTTGTTTTGTGGCCCATTTATTCCCGTCCTGTGGCCACGAACATCTAGTTTCTTCTGTGTTTCCATTTGCTTAGGTTTCACAGCATTTCTTTCTGGCGAGTGGAGAATCCACTGTGTATGTTGGGAAGTAGGTTATGACGCACGTTTACATTTTTCTTTCATTGTAAAGAGTTTCAGTGGTTCATATCTTGAAATATAGAAATAAGTCGACTGAAGAGATTAGTGGGTATTTATTCTCAGGTCTTTCCTATCCCCAAGGACAGTTTTATTTTTTGAAGGAAATTAGGAAAATGTACTGCCACGAGGGGGCGCCCATGGAATTGCGGTCTAGTAGTGAAGCCAACACATTCACAATGGAGGAAGTATCTCTATACAGTGGATTCTCGATAACATGGAGTATTTGTTGAGCACTTGTGACCGCACTGGGCACACACACAGGGCCCCATTTACTGCACCCAGAGACTCCTGAGGTAGGAATGTGTCCCCCACTGTTGTGGTTGCTCATAGGCTTGCATAGTTCAGCAACTTGTCCAGGGCCACTCAGGTAATAAGTAAAAAAGATGAGATTCAGACCTAATTTCGTCTAGTCCTAAAGCCCCACATTTCCACGACAGCCAACTGTGGCACTGGCACATCTCGGGAGGGTCTGACCTGAAGGGCCCTAGTCAGCACAGAAGCCATGCTGGTCAGTGTGTGTCCTCAGGATCGGGGTCATGAGCAGTCTTCCCACCACAGAGGTGTTTCAGTTGAGTGAGGAAGTTTCAGAATGTTCCTGAATGTGGGAGAAATAACCCCCACCCTGACCATCGCAGGATCTGTGCCCAGTGAGGTCCCCTGTGGTTGCAGAGAGAAACTGTTAATGGGAAGGGTGTATCTTGGTTCATTGGCTTGACTGGGGAGCCTTTTACTGCGATAAATAACTTGGCATCTACTTCATATGTCATCCTTGACATAACTGTCAGCCTAAGTGCATCACCAAGAGTCTGAACGTTAATGAATATTGTAAACATTTAGAGCTTTGGGACCTGAAGTACTGTGGATGGCTGTGGACTTTGAGATTCTCTCCCAAGAGGTTCAGACTCTTAAGGGAAACTAGGCAGCATCCCTGAAAGCAGGGTTGAGAAAATGTGGTTGGGGCAACCACCAAGGAGGTGTAGGAGGCAGTCATATGAAATTTATTAGAGTCTAGAAAGGGGGCTGGAAGAAGGGTCAAGAGCAGGGAGAAGGGCATCAGACACCTATTGAGTGTTTATCTGATGACATAGAAATCATTTTGTCCATTTCACAGATGAGGAAACTGAGTTTTGAAGAAATTGAATAACTAGCCGGAGGTCAAAAACTGCTACTATTTGGCAAAGCTGGGACCTGAACCTGATGCGGGTGTCTAGTCTCCTTGCAAAAAGCCAGACGGCCTCTCAGAAAACGTGGTTTTCATTCTCACCAGACACCTACCATCCCTTCTCTTCTCTGAGCAGTTTGTCTCAAATACAGGAACACCTACAGACCTCTGGGCGATTCTGAGCTCAGCCACTAAGTGGCGACATTGTCTGATGGTGGCTCAGGCCCCGCTCCCCTGGGGACGTGAAGGAGGGAAGTAGTGGTGGCATGCCTGTTGGCACTGCCCTGTGCTGGGTGCTTTTGGTACTACATTTATTTAGTCCTCCCAACAACCCTGCAAAGTAGGTATTATCTCAGTTTACAGATGAGGCCATTGAGGATCTGCCCATGTTTACACAGCTTAGTGGTAGAAGCAGAAATGGAATCAAGGTCTGTTTGTCTCCCAAGTCCCGCCTCCAAGCACGCTGGGCTCCCAAAGAAAAAGTCATTCTGTTCCCTCAGGATGCACAATCTTGTGGGGAGGTAGATGGGGTGTGGGGGACCCCATTTGAGTTTGGGCCAGGACTTTCTAGTGAAGGAGGAGGGTCCATGAGGAGTCCCCAAGTCTTAGCTTTGTTTGTTGAAGGGGAGAATTAGGTTTTAAGGTGGAAATCAAACACAGTGACTACCCCGCTTGTGAATCCCTTAGGATGCTGCGGGATTGCAGGCCGCCCTCCACCCTCAGCAAGTGTTTCCTCCTGCTCTGGAAGACACGCCTTTTCTTCCTGATGAAACAGTGGGCTGGTATGAGGGGCCAGGCTGTATGAAACCTGTGTCCTGCATATTGAAACATCGGATTCCCCCACAGACAGTGGTGTGCTGGAGCCAGCTGGAACTGGCTGTGAGAGCTGCTTTCATGCATCTTTTCCCAAACATATGTTCTGTGTCATCAGGTTGGTGATTTGAAATGAGCCCTAGAGGGAGTATTTACACCACAGAAATTTTTGAATGCTGGAGACCAGGGCTTGTTCCTCCTGAGGAGCCAGCTGTTAGGCAGTTACCAGCACACCACTGCCCACCAGGAAAGGCCGGTGGGAGCAGAGAGATGGACAAAGGGATCCCAAGGCTAACCCATGGATTTACAGCTTCCATCTCAAGTTCCCTCCAAGTCCTCAGGTTTTGAAGAGTAAATACTACTGGAGTAGAATTGCTGCCCAGTTTAAGTTGCCTCTTTTTTTTTTTTTTAAAGATTTTATTTTTTTCCTTTTTCTCCCAAAAGCCCCCCAGTAAATAGTTGTATATTCTTCGTTGTGGGTCCTTCTAGTTGTGGCATGTGGGACGCTGCCTCAGCGTGGTTTGATGAGCAGTGCCATGTCCGTGCCCAGGATTCGAACCAACGAAACACTGGGCCGCCTGCAGCGGAGCGTGCGAACTTAACCACTAGGCCACGGGGCCAGCCCCTTAAGTTGCCTCTTTTTTCTCCCTCTTCTTTTTTGTTGTTAAGGGCAAATGACTCAATTTGAGTAGTAAAACACGAGTATGCTGTGTCTCCACTGGAAAGCAAGATGGCTGACGCTGGAAGATGTCTTTGGGCCCAACCCATGATGAAGTCCTGCCTGGGTCCTAGGGAGGTGGGTTAACCACCCGGGACAGGGTGGGCTGTGGTGTTAGCTAGGGAAGGACAGCACACACATGACTGCTCAGGGTCTGTGGGGACAGCTAGCAAAGAGGAGCTCACCTTTGTTTTCCCACGGTGTGGTCTGGACCCTTGGTGGCTCAGAATCTGTCAGAACAAGAGGTTCTGGGTGAGATCATGCTGCCTGTGAAGCCACCTTGTGGCTCAGGGAAGGAGCAGATGGTGACCAGGATGGGAAGGGAAGTCCCTGGCAGCGCCGAGACACAGGCGTGTTCAGTAAATATTTACTGAATGGAAACTAGTGATGGCTGCCATGTGTAGTTTAGCCGAAAGCTGGTTGTCTCTGTCGAGAGCATATGTGATACCCCAGGGGCCTCACAGGCCGGGTGGGGACTAGGGCGAGACAGTGAGATACCCACTCTCAGGTGCCGACCTGCACTTGCACCAGCCTGAGTGGCCTCCTCGCCTCACCTGTTCACAGGACCTTGGTCCTGCATCATAAGAGGGAGGGCAAGAGCCAGTGATGCCTGTTGGTATCACAAATGAGTGATGACTTGCTAAAGTTCTGTGAGAACCCAGCATAGAGAGCACCTAATACCTTCTGAGACAGAACAGCGCAGGCCCCCAGGGAGGCCATCTGAGCTGCTTCTGGAAGGGTCAGCAGACATGTGACAGGAGAAGGGAGGTCAGGGTGTTACTCCAGGGAGCAGGAGCAGACACACAGTCTGGAGGCTGATGGGGCGTCCTCTCTTAGGTCCAGAGGGGATGAGGATTGGCCCCTATAAATTGGGAGGTCTTTTCCCGGTTCACTGTCCTGCTTGGGGGACAGGGCTCTCCCTCTCCTCTGTGTCTCCTCAGGAGTGAGTCTCCAAGATCCCAGGGCATGTTCTTGGTGGCTGTTTGTGGGGTCTGCAGAGCCTACCCACTGCCCTGTGGGGTGCAGTGGTATGGCCTGAGCCCCTGGGTGGGCAGGAAGTTGTGCTGGGTGTCGTGGCCTGTCCTCCCCCAATGGATGGACGAGAGATGCTGGGAACCTGTCCAGCAGAGACCCGTGAGGGAAACCTTGTGATAAAGGAAGTCCGGCGGAAAGGGGCTGACTGATGTGGGTGGGATGAATGTCACTGACAATCTGAGGTTAGACGGGAGCCCTTCAAGGGAGCTGGGCCCAGGCAGGGGAGGGGAGCAGTCCCAGCCAGTGGGGCTTCTCCAGGTTTAATGGTATTGTAGTTGGCGAGACTGATGATATGGTTAAGACTAATGAAAAGACCTGGTGAAAGGCAGACTGAGACACTCCTTAGGAGGATGGTGCTCCCTGCCCCAGGGACGGGGGAGGGCTCACCAGCCTCCAGCTCAGAGACATGAGGGTCCCAGGCCCTGCTGGAGACCAGCTGAGGCTCCTCAGGCCAGCAGGCTTTGCAGGCGTGGTTTGGGCTGGAGGCGCAGGCCCATTTGTGATGCACTGAGTGCAGAGGGAGGTGGCTGTGGTTGGCCAGGGGCCGCCTTTGTTCTCAGAGGCTGTGAGATGCAGCCACAGGCCTTGGTTCCCCTGACTGGGGGTGGTGTGAGGGAGGCAAGAGGCCACTGTGGGACAGGCATCCCTCCCCCCCACTCCGTGCGGCTTCTCAAGCTCTGAAGCCGTCTTAGTGTGGGAGATTCATTTCCCTGAGAGGGACCTGGATCTGGAAAGACCATGGGTCTGAAAGACTGACCACCTGGTTCTAGGCCTGGCTCTGCCACCTACTGGCTCCTAGACCTTGGGTTTATGCATGAAACTACTTGGATCCTCAGTTTCCTCATCCGTGAAATGGGAAGGCGATCCTAATGGTGCCTGTCTCTCACAGGTGGTAGTGCTTGTAAACTGGAATGTGCTAGACAAGTGGGAGGTGTTGATGATGTTTAGCTCTGGGTGCCCCTGACATACTTGAGACCATGGGAATGTCTCTTGCATAGATTCAGCAAGAACAGATTAAGCAGTGTCCCCATTTTTCCATCAGTCGGACTTCTCCCATCCGTAACCCTTTAGAACTTAGCTCAGGGCAGAGCTCCCACCTCATTGCCCTAGGCACGGGGCCCTCTTTCAGTGACCTGAGCACAGCAGCCCCCAGTGCCCAACATTGGAGGCCCCTCACCTCCAGAATAGTGTTTCTTAGGCTGCCCAGCCTCACAAAATGGAGATAATTGAAAAGTGTCTCACACAGAACCGTGCAAGTATTTTTGATATTATGTATTGTTTGTGTCAAGTGTTTAGTTGTAGACTTACTATTCTCTTCAGCCATTCTAAGAAGAAAATGTTTAATAAAGAGTAAATATCAAGTCAACAGTGTTTTAATGGGGCGAAGAAACAAAATCACGTCAGATCCCAGAAATGACTTCCAGAAGAACCACACTGTAGAATTTGGCTGCTAAGAGGGTTGCTGCCTCTGCCACGAATAGGAAACTGCAGGATCAGGAGCTGCTAGCCTGTGCCCATTCTGTCTGCCAGCGTTCCATGCCAGAAAAATGGATGCTCTGCTTCGTGCCTGGACCCTGTGTAACTCAATCTCAGATAAAGGTCTTGTGTGTATAAAAATGATTGCTGGGACCTTACTCATAATGAACCTGGAAAACGTAGTTGTTAGCTTTGCACCCCCTGCAGCACAGGGAGGATCCTCGAGCAGGGACTTAACGGGTGTTGGATGAGCCAGGCCATGGGATCTGCCAATCTTGTCCTCAAAGAGCTGATTGAACTTGGTTTGACCACTTATAGGGTTTGACACAATACAAGTACCCTTGTGCCTCCTGAAATATACCACTTTACCAGCTCATAGTCCCCCTCGCTTCCTTTCCCTCCCACATTAACCGCATCTTGCCTGCCTTCACACCCGCTCTCTTGGTTCTCTTCTACCCTGGTTTCTGTGAAAAAAACCCAGTTGAGCCAAGAACATGTTTGTTTGTGGACATTACTGTAGATTCTGGTCTGTAACAAGGAGGTGTTATCAGTCTCATTGGCAGCACACGGGCTTTCCCCTCTTTGCCATCACCTCCATCACAGCCTCCCTCTAAAGCCTGAGGTCCTCACACACGACCACTCTCTGCCCTGTAGTGTCCTGTGGGGTGTAGAATCCACTGCCCCTCACTCTAATTTGTTCTCTGAGAGAGCGACTTTGTCAGCTTCCAGCCCTCACCAGCATCCCCCTGGGGAATTCTGGTGAGTGAGACTTTCCTGTCTCCTTACACCAGTGAGCACAGTGAGAGCCAGGGAGAGACGTGGGAAAGAACTGAAGAAGTGGAACGAAAACCTTTTCTTCCAGGAAGGTTGCCTGTGATGAGCAAGAGAGAGATGGATCAGGAGGGAGGTCATAAGATTTAGGAAGTTTTTGACTTTTTTAGTGGAAGAGGTTCAGTCATCTTTTTAGGATGAGAGAACAGATTCAGGAGAGAGGGAGAAGTTGACACAAGACTGGGGAGGGAATAATGGATGAAACAATGTGTCTAAGGGGGATGAGAGGCAGGAGCAGAGCAGGTTTTGTGGGACTTAATATGTTCAACCTTTTATACTTAGAAGCAGGAAAGAGAGTGAGTATTTAGAATGAGAACTGTCTCTCCAGAGAGTTTGCGCCTCTAGTGTCCTGAAGCCTCCTTCACCTGCTCTTGACCTGGACTGCCAGTGACTATCCTGCTATGTGGACCATGGCTGTTGGGTGAACGCTTGTCCCTATTTGACCATCTTTCTCTCCTTCCACCTTTGTCCTCTTGACTCATTTTTTATAGCATTAAAAAAAATTTATGAAAGGGAAATTGGCTCTGACAAAAGACATCACTATAAATCATTGTCATTATCCTTGTCCTTAGAACCTCGGCAGGGGCTGAGGTGGTGAGAAAACCCTCTAGTCCTCTCCTCGTGGTGACTTCCCACATCTCCTCCCCATCAGGTCCAGTTCTGGAACCTTAACCCAAAGGAAACTATTATCATTGTCACACGCTGGATGCAGCCCCAGTGGGGCAGGGAGATAGGAGTGGGTGGAGCCCTGGAAACTGTCTTGGGCTGCATGGCCCCTGTAAAAGCGAGAAAAGCATGACACTCAGTGTGACAGTAAGTGAGAATGGAGAGAAGTTAGGAAGAAAAGAAGGTTGAGAGAGAGGATCTCAGAAAAATCAGTGCTCAGGAAAACCAGGGGGCCTGCATGGATAAGGGGGTAGTGCAATTTGTGTGGGGCCTTTAACAAGGACCTGGTAGGGAGGAATAGGAAGAAGCAGAGGATGGCCAAAGGGACACCTCAGCTAGGGGAGCAGGCAACAGGATACAGGACTAAAGGGCCTGATGACTCAGTAACCACCATTCTCCATCAGGCTTGTCCTTAAAATTAATGGTACACATAGGTTCAGAGTAAGAGGAGAGAAACACATATGCCATGCAAAGACTAACTCAAAGAAAGCTGGAATGGCTAATTAATATCAGAGAAAGTCGACTTCAGTGCACAAAAATTACCAGAAATAGTGATGGATATTTAATTGGGTTCTGGTACCAAATTCAATGTATATGTGTGTGTATGTGTGTTTGGGTGTTTCCCCATACCAACAAACAATTCTTGGACATTAGCTGTGTCTTCCACAGTTCAACTCAATTCTGACACTATCTACGTGCAGATAGCATCATATTCCACCACGTAAGAGTTGAGTCCTACCAGACTGTCCCGCCTACATTTCAGACACCAGTAGCAAGGCGAGGTTGTTACCTGGACTTCTGACTGACTGGCTATAAATCACAGGTTCCCATGATGCCCTCCTTGGGTTCTGCAAGTTCTAGAGCAGCTCAGAGAACTCACAGAAACACTTTACTAGATTACCAGTTTATTATAAAAGGATCTAACTCAGGAACGGGCAGATGGAAGAGATGCAGAGGGCAAGGTAAGGGGAAAGGGCACGGAGCTTCCATGCTTTCTCTGAGTGCATCACTGTCCCCAAAACTCCACGTGTTCAGCAATCTGAAAGCTGTCTGAACCCTGTTCTTTCAGGTTTTTATGAAGGCTTTGTTACATAGGCATGATTGATTAATTGACAATTGGTGATTGATTCAACTGCCAGCCCCTCTCCCCTACTCAGAGGTCAGCAGGTGGAACTGAATGTTCCAACCCTCTAATCATATGGTTGGCTCCACTGGTAACCAGCTCCCATCCTTAGGTGCATTCCAAAAGTCACCTGATGAACATAACAAAAGACACTTTTCTCTCTCTCATCACAGGAAATTCTAAAGGTCTTAGGAGCTCTGTGCCAGAAATGGAGAAGAAGACCAAATATATGTTTTTATTATAAATCACAGTGTCATATACTGACGAGGGGGTCGATTTACAAAGAGACAGCAATCCTAAATGTGTATGCATATAACAACAGTGCTTCCACACACAGGACGCAAAAACTGACAGAACTGAAAGGAGAAAGAAACAAATCTACTATTATAGTCAGAGGCTGTGATACCCCTCTCCCAGAAGTGGAAGTATTAGATAGGAAATCAGTAAGAATATAGAAGAAGTGAACACCGCTATCAACCAAATTGACTTAATTAACATTTTAGAACATTCCACCAAATGACAGCAGGCTATGCTTTTTTTTAAAAGCACATGGAAAATTCAGCAAGATAGGTTCTATTCTAGGTCATAAAATGAAACTTGGCAAGTTTAAAAGATGTGAAAAACATATTGTGTGAGCTCCATGGAATTAGACTAGAAATGAGCAACAGAAAGAGAACAGAAACATCTCCAAACTCTTAGAAATTACACAAGACACTTGTAGATATTCTGTGGGTCAAAGAGGAAGTCTCCAAGGAAATTAGGAAATAATTGAACTAAATGAAAATGAAAATACAACATATCAAAATTTATGGGATGAAGCTAAAGTAATGCTTAGAGAAAAATTGTAGGATCAAAGGCTTATATTAGAGAAGAAGAAATATATCATAAACAACTTAAGCTCTCATCTTCTGAAACCTGAAAATTAAAAACAGCTAGAACAAGCAGTAGGAAGGAAATAATATAGAGAAGACCAGAAACTAATGAAAATGATAAATCTGAAAAAGGGTATATTCCTGAAACCTACGGTTAAGTCAGTCTTAATGGCAAAAAACTGAGTGCTTTTCCCCTGGTATTGGAAATAAGAAAATATGTCCAATTTCAGCAGTTCTATTCAACACTGTACTGTAAGTCCTGGCCAGTGCATTATGGCGAGAAAGAGAAATAAAAGGTCTACAAATTGAGAAGGAGGCAGGAGAAACCTATCATTATTTGTAGACAGCATGCTTGTCTATATAAAAAACCCTCTAGAACTAATAATTGAGTTTAGCAAGATTATAGGAAAGAAACTCAGCAGAAAAATATTGTTGTACTTCTATATACTAATGAAAGACATGAAC
Source organism: Equus quagga (assembly GCF_021613505.1). Lineage (NCBI taxonomy): Eukaryota > Metazoa > Chordata > Mammalia > Perissodactyla > Equidae > Equus > Equus quagga. The sequence goes on from NW_025799277.1 coordinate 39,939, forward strand.
ACCAGGTTCAAAAGTTTGAATTCCAGGTTGTGGGAAGTGTATTGGGGTTCTTGAAGGAGTGTGCATACATGAAGATTAATCTAGCCAAGCCCTACAAAATGGATTAGAGGGTGGGGCAAGAAACTGGTGCCATGGAGTGTGTGAGGCTCTGTAGGTCTTATCTTGTGTACTCATCTCCAGTCTCTGATCCATCCCCCTTACTGTTTGTTCTAAATTGAAAATATGAGTCATTTATTGATTCATGTTGGGCACTTTTCTCACAGATTGTTTGAAGAGTAGTTAATAATTAAGGGCTGGCCCCGTGGCCGAGTGGTTAATTTAGCGCGCTCCGCTGCAGGTGGCCCAGTGTTTCGTCAGTTCGAATCCTGGGCGGGGACATGGCACTGCTCATCACACCATGCTGAGGCAGCGTCCCACATGCCACAACTAGAAGGAGCCACAACGAAGAATATACCACTATGTACTGGGGAAATTTGGGGGTAAAAAGGAAAAAAAAACTTAAAAAAATTATATTACTGCCTGCTGTAGTTAGGGAATTCCCAATTTCTTTACCAGCAGGTGCTAGAAACATCTAAAGTTTGACGATTTCTTTTTTCCTGCTTAAGACTGGGTCAATAAAATAAAGTCATTGGATGTGAGGTGCTTAACATGAGACCTGACATATTGTAGGTACTTGATCAACCATGCTAGGGGGTGTAGGGAGAGGAAGGAGCCAAGGAAATGGTCCAGGTTTCTGGAGTGGTCCATTGCCTGAAAGTGGGAAGACAGAAATAGGTTGGAAATGAAGATAATGAATACAGCACTGGACATGTTGAGAGTGAGCCCTGAGTGGAGATGTCTTGTTGAGTTGAATGCAGGATCTGATGCTAAGCAGATGATGTGGGGTGGGGATATAGACGTGGACATGAGCAGTATGTGAATGATACTTGGAGCTCACAGAGTAGATGTCCTAGTGACAGAGTGAAAAATGAGATGAAAAGGGGGCTCTGACCACTGGAAGCACTAACATTTGAGGGAAGAATGGATACAGAGGAAGAGGAGCCAGCAAAAGAGCCTGAAGAGGATGGCCATTGTGAAAGGGGAGATCCAGGAGAGTCTGACATCAAGGAAACTGAAGGAAGAGAGTGTTTCCAGGAGGGAGAGGTCAACAATGTCAACTGCTGATGTTCTGAGTAGTAGGAGAAGGCAAGGAAGGAGGATCTTGGAGAAAGTGCAGCAGTGTGACTGTGATGTGGAAGAGGGAGACATAGGACAATGGTCAGGGGTATGGGGTTAAGGAGGATGTAAATAGAGAGATTCCTGAGAATATTTAAGGGTGCAGGAAAGGAGTGGGCAGAGATGGATCAATGGAACACACCAAAGAAAGAGGAAATACATTAGAAATCCAGGTTCCCAAAAAGGTGAGAGGAGAAGGGACACGAAGTTCAGTGAAGGTACTAACTTTAGACTGTAGGAGCTCAATGTCTTCCATGGGGACAGGAGAGAAACTTAGGACAGACATAAATAAGTGCAGGTCAGTTAGAAGTTTGGTGGTAGGTATTTGAAATTATCCCTTTCTGCTGTGCATTTTTCCCTGAGAAATAGGAGGCCCTGCCATTTGACAAGAGTGATAAGGGAGGATGTTGTCTCAGTCTGCTCAGCTGCCATAATAGAATAATATGGATGGTGGCTTAATCAACAGAAATTAATGTTCTCACAGTTCTGGACGCTAGAAGTTTTTGGATTTTTCTTGTTTTTTGAGGTAGGCCTGAATTGCTATAAACTTCCCTCTTAGAACCACTTTTGCTGTATCTCATAGATTTTGGCATGTCGTATTTTCACTTTGATTTTCCTCCAGGTAATTTTTGATTTCTCCTTTTATATCTTCATTGACCCACTCGTTGCTCAGTAGCATTTTGTTTAATCTCCACATATTTGTGGTTTTTCTGATTTTCTCCCTGTAGCTGATTTCTAGTTCCATACCTTTGTGGTCAGAAAAGATGCTTGGTGTTATTTCAATGTTCTTAAATTTCTTGAGACTTGTTTTCTGGCCTAATATGTGATCTATCCTGGAGAAAGTTCCATGTGCATTTGAAAAGAATGTGTATTCTGCAGTTTTTGGATGGAATGTTCTTTATATATCTACTAAGTCCATCTGGTCCAATGTGTCCTTTAAGGCCAAAGTTTCCTTATTGATCTTCTGCTTAGATGATCTATCCATTGGCGTAAGTAGAATGTTAAAGTCCCCTACTATTATTGTGTTACTGTCTATTCCTCCTTTTATGTCTGTTAATAATTGCTTTATATATTTAGGTGTTCCTATGTTGGGTGCATAGATATTTACAAGTGTTATATCCTCTTGTTGCATTGTTCCCCTTATCATTATGTAGTGTCCTTCTTTGTCTCATGTTATAGTTTTTGTTTTAAAGTCTATTTTGTCTGACGTAAGTATTGCTACCCCAGCTTTCTTTTCATTGCCCTTTGCATGGAGTATCTTTTCCCATCCCTTCACTTTCAGTCTGTGAGTGTCTTTAGGTCTGAAATGTATCTCTTGTATGCAGTATATATGGGTCTTGTTTTTTTAATCCAATCAACCACCCTATTCCTTTTTATTGGAGCATTTACTCTATTCACTTTTAAAGTAGCTATTGATAAGTATGCACTTATTGCCATTTTGTTACTTTTTTAATGGTCTGTTAGTAGTTCTTTTCTGTTCTTTTCTTCTTCGGTTGCTCTCTTCCCTTGTGGTTTGATGGCTGTCTTTAGTATTTTGTTTGAGCTCCTTTCTCTCAAGTTTCTTTGTGTTTATTATAGGTTTCTGTTTTATGATTACCGTGAGATTCATTTATAATAACCTATGTTGATAGCAATCCATATTAAGCTGATGTTCTTTTTAGTTTAATCTCTTTCTAAAAGCTCTACTCTTTTCTCTCCACCTCCCAGGTCTTATGTTTTTGATATCATATCTTACCTATTTTTGTGAGTGTGTGTGTATCTTTTACCCTTTTATCATTGAAATAGGTAATTTTAGTACTTTTGTCTTTTGACCTTCATATCATCTTCCTAGGTGGTTGATCTGCTACCTTTACTGTACTTTTGCCTTTACCAGTGATTTTCTTGCCTTTTGGGGGGATAATTTTCTTTTTCCTATTTCTGGTCTTCTCTTTCCCACTTGAATAAGTCCCTTTAGCATTTCTTGTAAGACTGGTTTCTTGATGATAAACTCCTTTATCTTTTGCTTGTCTGGGATACTCTCTCTCCTTCCATTCTGAATGATAGCCTTACTGCATAAAGTGTTCTTGGCCATAGGTTTTTTCCTTTCAGCACTTTAAATGTATTCTACCACTCCCTTCTAGTCTGTAAGGTTTCTGCCGAGAAGTCAGCTGATAGCTTTATTAGATCTCCTTTCTATGTAACTTGTTGCCTTTTGCTTGTGGTTTTTAGGATTCTCTATCTTTAATTTTTGACATTTTAATTATAGCGTGTCTTGGTGTGGGCCTCTTTGGGTTTGTCTTGTTTGATGCTCTCTGTGCTTCCTGTACCTAGATGTCTGTTTCCTTCCTTAGGGTAGGAAAATTTTGCAGATATTATTTCTTCCAATAGATTCTCTGCCCCTTTGTTTCTCCCTTCTCCTTCTGGGACAGCTATAATAAAAAGGTTAGTGCTCTTGACATTGTCCCAGAGGTCCCTTAGATTGTTCTCATTCTTTTAAGTTCGTTTTTCTTTTCTATGTTCCGTTTGGGTAATTTCCTCTAGTCTTTCATTGAGCTCACTGATCTATTCTTCAGTATCATCTTCTCTGCTATTAATTCCCTCTAGTGAAATTTACATTTCCAGTATTGTTTCCTTCATTTCTGATTGGTCCTTTTTCATATTTTCCAGTTCTGTGTTGATGTTCTCACTGACTTTATATCCATTCTTCTCCTAAGATCAGTGAGCATCCTTATGACTTTTTGTTTGAACTCTTTGTCAGCTAGATTGTTTATTTCTGTTTCCTTTAGTTCTTTTTCTGGGGATTTGTCCTGTTCCTTTAGTTGAAATGTATTCCTTTGCCTCCTCACCTTGCTTCTTTGTCTGTGCTTATATCCACGTACTAGGTTGGTCAGCTATGTGTCCTGATCTTGGAGAGGTGGGTTTATGTAAGAGGTGGCTTTTGAGGCCCAGCAGTGTTCTCCCCTCTCATCACCATTTCCAAATGTTTTAGGAGTGACTCCTGTGTGGGCTACATGTGTCCTTCTGTTGTGGCTAAGTTGCTCTTGCTGCAGGTGCCCAGGGATGCTAAGCCGTTTCCCTGTCCAGCTGGTTGTGATACTCAGATGTGTCTGAATGTTATGGACCCTTCATTCACATTATTGGCCCTGGGGACCCCCAGCACAGTTGGCTACAATGTCTAATAGCACATTCCTGTTGCAGTTTTTCTACTAAGTGAGAAGGCCTCCAGTGTGGCTGGTTGTTAGACTCAGGGTCTTACAATTGCTGTAGGCCTCTGGCCTGCAAGGGTGTTGTCAGCTCTCTCAGGATTGCAACTGAGTGGGGCTGGCCCCAGGCATGGGACCAACCATTTGTTTCAGGCTTTGGAAGGTGGCCTGATCCCCTATGTGGTTGTTTGTGATGCACAAGTCTTCTGCAGCTGACATTCCCCACAGCCTGACAGCAGCTGACACACCCCATCAACACAGTCCTGTACCGTGGGTGCACCCTGGCCCACTGAAGTGGACCCAGTCACCTCACTGCAGAGGCCCCACATAATCCCAACTAGTTACCCACCCTCTTCCCTACAGAGGCAGACCCACTTGCCTGGCTGCAGAGAATCCAGGCACCCAGCCTATGCAGGCCCAAGGACTTGCTGTTGGGTGGGGGTAGTCTGTAGGGTGGGCTGCCTGCCTTGGCTGAGCTGGATTAATCAGTGCTCAGTGGCTGGCGCAGATCCTGGGTAACTGGCCAAGGGAAGAACTCCAATGGCGTCTGCCAGCATCTGTGTCAATAGGCCTGGACTAGGTCACAAAATGGCTGCTGTCAATGTCTCACTCCCTGGAGAGGTCTCACCTCTCTCTGAGATGCTCCCACAGCCTATAAGGTGGGTCTTTTTTTCACCAAGGGACTGTGTGCCTTTCTTTCTGGGGATTTTAGGTTTCCAACATGGGTGAATTTGTGCATGCGCCCTTTAAGAGCTGGCTTTTTTCCCTTATGTCCCATAGATTTCTTGGGGGTATTCCCTGTTGTTGCTAGTAGCCAGCAAAGCCAGATATTATCAGACTCATATCAGTTGTGCTGAGTCCAAAGGATGCTTATAGGGGTAACTCTCCCCTGCTCAGTTCCCCCACTCTTCCAGGGAAGGCTGTGAACCTTAGGATCACTCCTGGCTGGCCATAAAACATCACGGCTTGCCAACGTGGCTTTTTTAAATGTCCAGACAGGAAATTTTGCCTCTTTCACCTCAGTCAGTACTGTCCCTTGTCATGGGGGTTATTTTCATCCAGTTTCTGTCCTCTCCAATGAGCAATTGTTCTCAGAGTAGTTGTAAATTGATTGTGTCCATGGGAGGAGGTGAGTTCAGAGTCTGCCTATGCCACCATCTTGACACCTCTCCCCAACTCAGCAAAATTAAATCACTAATTCATGAACATGGACTGTCTTTCCATTTATTTAGGTGCTCTTTCTTTCAACAGTTTTGCAGTTTTCAGTACACTAGTTTTGCACTTCTTTTGTTATATTTATTGCTAAGTCATTTTTTTCTTTTTGATTTTATTGTAATGAAATTGTTTCCCTAATTATTTTTTGGATTGTTTGTTCTTGGTGTATGCAAACATAACTAATTTTTGCATATTTATCTTGCTTCCTGAAAACTTACTAAACTTGTTTATTAGGTCTAATAGTTTCTGTTGGATTTCTTTGGATGTTCTGTGTATAAAATCATGTCATTTTCAAATAGAGATAGTTTTAAATTTTCCTTTCTAATATGAGCACATTTTACTCTTTTTCTAACATAATTATTCTGGCTAGAAACTATAGCATAACGTTGAATACAAGTGATGAGATCAGGCACTCTTTTCTTTTTTCCTCTGGAGAAAGTGTTCAGTTTTTCACCCTTAAATAAGATGTTAGCTGTGGATTTTTCATAAACATCTATCAATTTGAGAAAGTTCTCCTCAATTCCTACCTTTGACTCTTTTTTTTCATGAGAGGGTGTTGAATCTTGTCAAATACTTTTTTCCTCTACCTAGATGATCATGTATTTTTTTCTCCCTTTAGTCTACTAACATCTCATATTACATTGCTTAATTTTCTTATGTTGAACCAACCTTGCATGTCTGGGATGAATTCCACATGGTCATGTTGTAGAATCCTTTTTTATATCCTGATGGTTTTAGTTTGCTCATAATTTGTGGAGGATTTTTGCATGTACAGTCATAAGGATATTAGCCTGTAGTTTTCTTGTGTTGCCATTGTCTTTTTTTGCTATAAGGGTAGTTCTGGCTTCATAGATGAGGTGGTCAGTGCCTAAGCACCATTTCCTATTATATTTTTGGAAGCGTTTGTAAAGTGTTGACAGTAGTTCTCCTTCAAATGTCTGGTACAATTCAAGATGGAGCCATCCTGGCTTTACTTTGAGGGAGTATTTTGATTGCTGATTCATTCTCTTTACTTGTCATAGGTTTATCTAGAATTTCAATTTATTCTTGTCAGTTTTGATAGTTGTGTCTTTCTAGAAATTTGTCCATAATAATATATGTAATTTGTTTTCATACAATTGTTCACAGTATTTCCTCATAATATTTTTTATTTGTGTGGATTAAATTAATTTCCTAATTGCTACTTTTTCAACTAGGTTAATACCAATTTAATTTAAATAGTGAACAAAACTTTGATCCTATAGAGCTATGTTCCATCCTGCTTTGTGCTGTTATTCTCATACAAATTCCATATTTTACGTTGTTTGCCCATTAACACAGATTTATAATTTTTTTATTATGCAAGTTTCTTTTAAGTTAGGAGAAAAAACTGTTACAAAGAACAACAGCAACAAAACCCCATTCATATTAACTTCTTTGTTTATCGAGTTAATGACTTTCACTGGTGCTATTTATTTGCTCATATGCATTCTATTTACTGACTAGTGTCCTTTCATTTCAGCCTGAATGGCTCCCTCTAGTATTTGTTATAGGGCAGGTCTGCTAGTGACAAAAATCTCAGTTTTCATTTATCTGGGTATGTCTTCATTTCTCCTTCATTTTTTTTAAAGCCCCAGCACATAGTTGTATGTCCTAGTTGTAGGTCATTCTAGTTCCTCCATGTGGGATGCTGCCACAACATGGCTTGATGAGTGGCATGTAGGTAGATGCCTAGGATCCGAACTGGCAAACCCTGTGCTGCTGAAGCAGAGCACGTGAACTTAACCACTTGGCCACAGGGCTGGCCCCTTCTCCTTCATTTTTGTTGGATAGTAAGTTCAAATTTGATAGTTTTTTTCTCTCAGAAACTTCAAATATGTCACCCCAGTGCCTGTGGCCTCCATGGTTTCTGAAATCAGCTGTTCATCTCTTTGTGGATGCCTTGTATGGGATGAGAAACTGCTCTATTTCTGCTTTCAAGAATCTGTTTATCTTTGTCTTTTTTAAAATGGAGATATAATTCCTTCACAACATTATATTAGTTACAGGTGTACAACATAATGACACAATATTTGTATATATTGCAAAATGATAACCACAAGAAATCTAGTTAATATCCATCACCACACACAGTATCAAATTCTTTTTGTGATGAGAACTCCTTTATCTTTTGCTTGCCTGGACAGCTTTTTATTTCTTCTTCTATTCTGAATGAGAACGTTGCTGGGAGGAGTATTCTTGGGTGAGAGTTTTTTCTTTTAGCACATTGAATATATCATGCCACTCCCTTCTGGCCTGCAAAGTTTCTGCTGAAAAATCTGCTGATAGTCTTATGTGAGTTCTGTTCTCTTGTTGCTGTTAAGATTCTTTCTTGTATTTAACTTTTTACACTTTAATTATGATGTGTCTTGGTGTGAATCTCTTTGGGTTCCTCTTCTTTGGCACTCTCTGGGGTTCCTGGATCGGGATGTCTATTTTCTTCCCAGGTAAGGGATGTTTTCAGCTATTATTTCTTCAAATAAGTTTTCTGCCCCTTTCTCTCTCTCTTCTCCTTTTGGGATCTCTATACCATGAACGTTGGTCAACCTGAAGTTGTCTCATAAGCCCCTTAGGCTATCTTCACTCTGTCTTTCTTGTTCTTATTGCTGCTCTGACTGGGTGAGTCCCATTACACTGTTTTCAAGTTCACTGCTCCCTTCCTCTGCTTCACCTAGTCTGTTATTGAACCCTTTTACTGTAGGTTTCTGTTCAGTTACTGTGTTCTTCATCTGCATGACTTCTAATTGGTGCTTTCTTATATTTTCTATCTCTTTGTTGAAATTCTCATTTTGTTGCTCTATTCTTCCCCGAGCTCAGTGAACATCTTTATGACCATCATTTTGAACTTTTTATCCATTAAATCACTCATCTCCATTTCATTAAGGTCTTTTTGTGAAATTTCATCTTCTTTTTCCATTTATAACATATCCCTTTGTTTCTTCATTTTTGTTGATGTCTATGCATGAGATAAAACAGCCACCACTCCCAGGCTTAAAGGAGTGGCCTTGAGTAAGAGATGAACTTTATCATTCAACCCTGTGTAGCTCTTGGTTGTCTCTCAAACCTTTTTGATCGTTCAAGCAGCCTACTTTATTTTTAGTGGATCCCAGTAGCTGAGCATGTGCCAAGTCCTGTCCATGTCCCAAAGCAAATGATTTCAGTCAGCACCCAGTTTCAGGCTTATTGGAAGCCCAACTCTGAGGCAATAATAGCTTTTGAAGTATGCAAATATGCCTCTTTCAGGAAAAGACTGAGAGATGGGCATTTCTATCTGTTCCCTCTGCATTGAGCCCTGGGGTATTAGCCAGTTAAGAACTATTTCTTTCTTTGCTACCTTTGAACCTGTAAGCACAAGCCCTGCTGGCCACCAGAGCCAGGATTTCAGTGCACGCCTCCTCTGGGCAATAGACACAGAAACCAGAGTACCAGAGGTGTACACAAGCTTCTATCTTGGAGACACTTACACCCTGGGTGGGGCAGAGGGGAGCATGAAGATGGCACTCACCAGCCTCCCTGCTATCTGGAGAGGACTGTAGTCAGACCCAAGTGTGTGTTTAATTAGAAGACTGCCCCTCAGGCGACAGCTATGAAGATAAGCTCTCAGGCCTTTTTCACGAAACACTGGGAGTGTGTTTCAATCTGCTGCTGTCTCTTTTCTGTGCCAATGGGTCGATAGCACGTTAACAACTGTTTTCCCATTTTCAGCAGTCCTGTGGGACCCATCACCACAAAGTCCAAGATCCACCAGAGCCAGGTAATCAAGAGGCATCACCTGGGTGGCAGCTGCAAAAATCAGGGTGCCAGAGGAGTGCACAAGCTCCCTCCAGGAGATATTGGAGACCTGGAGTGAGACAGAGGGAGAGTGCAAAGATGACACCACCCAGCCTCCATCCCTGGAGAGCACCTTAGAAGGCCTCTAGATGTGTGCCAAACCTGAAGCCGGCCCCTCTGGCTGAAACTCCAAGTATAGCAAATAGGTGTCTTTCACAGAAAGACTGTGGTGTCTTGCAGTCCGCTATCTCCATGCTGTGCCCCGGAGTTGGTAGTAGGCCAAGAACTCTCTCTCTCTTTTTACAGTCCTATTAGACCCATGAACACAAGCCCCACTTGCTACAAGACCCAAGTGATCAGGGGGTGTACCCTGGGCAGTGATCACAAAAACTAGGGCATGAGATGTAAAAACTGGGAACAGATGCATGTACAAGATCCCTTCCAGGAGATATCCGAGCTCTGGAGCATGGTAGAAGGGACTGCAAAGATAACACCTGCCCTCCAAGCTTTCTGCAGAAGATTGCAGTTGGCACTTAGATGTATGTTGATTTAGAAACCTGCCCCTCAGGCTGCAGCTATGAAGATAAGCTAATAGGCTTCTTTCACAGAAAGACTGCAGGCCTCAGTCTATAGCCTGCCTACTGTGCCCTGATGGTGGTTGCTGGTTAAGAACTCTTTCTACTTTCGTTATAGTCTTCTGGGACCCACAGAGTAAGTCTCACTGACCATCAGGGCCAGGCGATCTAGAGGTCTCCCCTGGGTGGCAGCTGCAAAAATTGGTGTGCCAGATGAGTGTACAACCTCTTCTTTGAAAGATACTGGCAAACTTGAGTGAGGCAGAGGGAGAGCACAAAAATGGTGCCTGATGGCCTCTGACTTTCAAGAGTGTTTCAGTAGCCCCTAGATGCATATTAAATTAGATGACTTCCCCTCGGGCCAATGCTTTCAGATCAGCAAATAATCCTCTTTCATAGAAAGTCTGTTCACTTTTCAGTTTGCTGTCTCTGTACTCGGCCCTGAGGGGTGTGAGTCCTCATGCAGAAACCCTTTAAGAATTGTTCCTCAGTTCGCTATTGCCTGTGGGTCTCATAGCTGCAAGCCCTGTTGGCTTTCACAGTTAGGCATTTGGGGGTTTGTCTGTCAGGTGCAGGTCTTAAATGTTGGGGTGTCAGAGGTGGGGTTCAAACCCTTCCTTCCTTTGGGAGAAGGTCTGGGTTGTGAATTCCCTCATGATTGAGAATTGCCACATCAGTGGCGGGGTCTATGGTGAGATTGTGACTCAGCCTCTCCTACTCACTTCCTTGTAGATTTTTTTCACCTTTCCCCAAGGTGAAGGAGCTGCTCAGCTAGGATTTGATTCTTTTTCAGAGGAAATTATTTCGCGTGTAGATGCAGATTTGGTGTGCCCCTGGGAGCAAGTGACTTCAGGATCCTCTTACATCACTATCTTTAACCAGACCTCTCTTTATCTTTTGGTAATCTGATTCTGATGTATGGATCTCTGCAATGTGGATCTCTTGGAGTTTAACCTACTTGGAGCTCACTGAGCATCTTGATTGTAGTTTAGAGTGTTTTTAAAAAAATAAAATTTGAGAAATTTACTGATAATATTATTTCTCAAATTTTTTCTGCTCTTTTCTGTTTCTCCTCTATTTCTAGAAATCCATTAGATTATGCTTGATGATGTCCAATAGGTCTGTGAATGTCTTTTCATTGTTCTTTATTATTTTTTCTTTTTATTCCTCAGACTGAATAATCTAAACTTACATATCTTCAAGTTCAGTGATTAATTTTCTGTCTGCTCATAGCTGCTGATGAGCTCCTCCAGTGAATTTTTCATTTCAGTTGTTGTATTCTTCAACTCCAGAATTTCTGCTTGGTTCCTTGTTACAGTTTCTATATCTTTATTTATATTGTCTATTTGATACATTGATCTTATACTTTTCTTTAGTTCTTCATACATGATTTCCTTTAGTTCTTTGAACATATTGAAAATAGCTGATTTAAAGTCTTTGTCAAGTAAGTGCAATGATTATGCTTCTACAGGGATATTGTTTCTCCCCCCTTGTGAATATATCCTATATTCCTGTTTCTTTGCATATCTTATAAATTTTTTTTTGTTAGAAACTGGTCATTTAAAATAGTATAACGTGGTGATTCTGAAAATCAGACTCTTTCCCTTTCCAGATCTTGTAGTTGTTGCTGTATGTTGTAGCTTTTCTTGTTTGTTTAGTTTATTTCTGAACTAATGATGCTCATTTGCATTCTTTGTTGTGTTTGTCTACTAATGTTTCTCCTCATGTAGTCTAGTAGTCTGCTAATGTTGTGCAGAGGTTTCCTTAAATGCCTCAGCCTAGTGACTCTCTCAGTCTTTGCTGAGGGAAAGTCTCTGTGTGTGTTGGTCTTGTCTTCCATACTCATCCAGGCAGTGCTGTTAGACTTCAATTCCTGCTTGCACAGAGCCCCAGTCTTAGCCATAGGTAAGGATGAAGGCCTTCTCAGGCCTTTTCTGACATGCCCACATCCATATGCATCTGCTTAGACTTCTACATTCCAGGAATATGTCAAAGCTTTCAAAGACTCTATGAATAGCTCATTCCCCACGTTTTCCTTACAAGGTTTTAATTAGTCTATTTGTGTCAATTGTTATTCTCTATCTCAGGAAGCCCTGAAGTTAAACAATTGCCTGTAATTGCCTTTGTCAAATTCTGCTGGGTAAAGGGCTGTTCACAGTGGGAGAGCTCCAAGTTTAAGTCAAATATAGACTCTGTTTAAAGTATGGTCTTCAGGGGTACCACTACACATGTCAACTCCTAACAATTTACTGGGAATGAGGCTTTGAAAGGGCTGTCTCTGGTGGCTGCAAGGCTGCTGGAGTTCACCAAGAATACAGACATTTATTTTTCAAGTGTACAGCACTGCCAGAGAGCAGAGAAGTGACTAGGAAAAGTTAAAACACAAGATGGCTCCCTGTTTTTATTGGGGTTAAGCCATTTTTCTTGAATAAATGCTCCTCAGGTTACTGCAAGCCATTAGTTAACTTGCAGTGTTAGGAAAAAATTTTCTAAAAGGTAGGCCAATTTTCTCACTTCTTTTATGAAGGAGAGAGTTTTGGAGGTCCCTACTCTGACATTTTCACTCTTCACATTTTAATATACATTGTAAATTTATTAGTTATTTTCTAATTATGGCTAAAGTTGCTCAGCATTTATATACTTTTCCCTGAATGACCCATTGAAACTAAACCTTATCCTGTTGTGACTTTTTAAAGTTTTAGTTCTATTTATTTTTAATAAAAATACTAATTGTAATTATTTTTAATCAGAAAATAAGTAGTTGAATTATAGAGGAGGAAGGAAGGAAGAAAAAACAGATAGTGATGACTAGTGTGCACCTACTGCTGTCTCCCTCTGTCTGCAGTCCAGCTCTGGGGCTGCCCTGCTGCTTTGTTGCAAAACATTCATGGCTGGGCAGGTGGCTCTTCTCTTTCACCCAGACATGGTGGTCAGAGAAAAGACCATAATGCAGACCCTGTCCTCCAAACTCTCCTTTACCTAAACACCCAGCCCTCCTCCTGGGGATACACGTTCCCCTCACATGATAAAGTGGCCAATCTCTCTCTTGCCAGGGTCTTTCACAGTCATGACTTGAATTTCTCAGAATCGACACCCTCCTTTTCCTCTAGAGCACATCCACGGCTGGGATGATGTTGTCAGCTTGTGAGCACATTGCCATTTATTTAAAATATGACCTTGGATAAGTTATTTCATCTCTTTGGACTTTCAGGATGCTCCTTCATTAGTGAATGAATGCTTAGATAATATGGTGTTTTGAGGATTTAGTTAAACATATATTGTAGATTAATTAAAAGAACACATGGAAAGCCTCTGGCATAGAGTAGATATTCAACAAATGTACTCTTCACACGACCCTCTCTCAACTGGGGTGTCCTGCCCTTTGGAATTCCAATAAAATAGACATTACCATCCACCAACTCCCTTGGAGGTCCAGAGAATTACCTACAGTTTCTGTGACTTCCTAGGAACTTACTTTTTCCTGGCTCAGATCTCTTATTCTTCCCGTGATCTCAGCTCACTGAACTCTACATTTTTCTCCTACCTGGCCCTTCCTGACACACACATTATGCTGCTATAGATCCAGGTGTGCCCTCATCTAATTCCTCAAACATTCCTGGCATCAGGTAGTTATGTGTAGCACACTCTTACCAAAGGTTCTGCAGCTAGCATGTGAGCTTGCTTGTGTGTTAGACCTTGGCACAGGATGGCTGGGATGTAGAAATGAGGTTTAAGCAATTGGTTTGCATAACTCAACGATTCTCACATGAAGAGTGCTTTCACAAGAGGCATAGGGACACAGAGGAAGGGGACCTATGAGACTTACTCCCCATCACCCCGAGAGTGACCAGTGGAGGAGCTGCCTGGATTTTGACTCCATACAAGAAGTGCCAGACCATAGGAGTCATGGACTGCCTTTTGAAGTGATGTCCTCATTACAAGGTGGGGTGGGGGAATCAAGCCACTGTTAAACGTTCTCTTGTCTGGGATTCTGAAGAGCAGTTTAGGGGATGAACAGACTGGAATTAGGTGACCTGCTTGAGGCCACACAGTGGGATTGGACAGCTGTGATGTTGGGAATTTTTTTCCAGAGTTTGTTGTTAAGAGTGCAGACCCTGACCCTTGATTTGCTGTGTGACCTTTCACAAGTTGTACAACCCTTTAGGGCTTGGTTTTCACATCCAAAAATGGGTTACTATGCAGTGCCCCGACTACCTTGAGTGCATGGTCATGGGGCCAGTGCTGCAGCTCCAGCCTTGTGGTGTTCTACCTGGGCAGCTGAGGGGGAAGCCTAAGTGGGGAGGAGAAGGAGGCACTTCCCAGGAGTTAGGAAGGTGGCACGGGTCCCCTAAGGTAGGGGAGGCAAGAGTTTTCGGATGTTGCAGAGTCTCCAGTCTGGGGGAAGAGTCCGGGGCCTGACCCTCAGTAGGGGTGGTGAGTCTGAGGCAGCGGAGGCTGTGGCCAGGAGGATGTGCAGGTCTCTGTCCCTGCCGCTCTGTGATGGCGGGAGCAGGGCTGCCAGAAGCTTAGAGGAAAAGCCTGGTTGTGATGCAGCTAAGAGCCTGTCGGTTTCTGTAGAGGTTAGTCTACGCCCTGTGTGGGGAGCATCACTAGCACTAGTGGCCGCTGAGGGACCCATGTAGGCACAAGCAATAGGCAAACGGCAACATGTGCATTGGGGTGTGGGGATTTGACACTTCACACAAAGAGCTTTGCTTTTTTGCTCAGAGCTTCTTACTTAGGTGACTGACAGTTGAAATTTGTTGAAAATCCAAATGGAAATTTGACTCATTAAGGTGAGGCTTAGCCCAGCCAGGCTCTAAAAGAGTGACCTCTGAGCTGACCACACTGACACTGGTGGCCAGGGCTGCCTGGGGCAGGCTGTTGACCAGAGAAGCAGGTGAGGGTTTTGAGTGGGTGTAGGGCTGGAAATTGTGAGATCACTGCAGGGAGGGTCTCTCCAACACTGGGCCAGGAGGATCATAGAGTGAGGCTGTTTATAACTGGTTCTGCAATTATGATTGACGTCTTATTGTAGATACCAGGGATGATAGGAAAGATCTGAATGGCTTACTCTTACTATTGGGCTGTGATCCCAGAACTAATATTTAGCTCCGCCCTTGGGGTGGGGAAGAGCGCAAAGGGCTTGTCTGAGTGAAGCTTTTCCTCTGCTTTTGTCTCTGCCTCCTAGATGCTTCCTCTGCAGCGGAACAGGCTGGCAGGCAGCCTGCGATGGGGCCCTGCTCAGAAGATCCCCCCCTCTGCTGGGCCTCCTGGCTCCTGGGCTTCAGCAGCCTCCTCCTCAGTGAGTGGTCCGGGCTCCTGGCATGAAGGGCAGCGGGGTGGAGCAGGGGGGCAGGGTCTCCCTCCCCTGTCTGCTGTCTTTGGTGAACAAAAGACCAAACAACTCTTATAATTTAGCAAATGCACTGTCCATGGGTAAGCAGAAAGAACAAATGGCTTTTTGGTTGCATGCAGGCTGGAAACCCTGAGGTCCCAGCAGTGGTGCTTTAAGGGGGCCATTAACAGAGAGGCAAGGCCACTTCTGCTGCAATAACAGTGAAGCCAGGGGAGCCTGGAGCTCCCCAGGGATGAGGGATGGAGACAGAGAAAGAAGCTGCTCCTGGGGACAGAGTGGGTAGGAACCAGGCAGCCCTGGCCTGAAACTCAGAGGGGACCTGCCATCTTCAGCAGCTGTCATGTGGAAGAGAGGGCTGACCTGGCACCACCATGTCTGAGCTGGAGGAATCAACTCCAGTCTGGGCTTCTTGGGCTTTTCTTCCGTAAAAAGAGAGTGAACGAGCACTGCCTGCCTGGGTTTGGGGCTCAGCTCCAAGCACCAAGGAGAGAGTCCCTGGGAGTCTCACCTTTAACTTCAAATTACTTGTGAATTTTGCATTTTACTACAGTGTTAGTTTTCATCTTAAATGTTAAGAAGGACTTATCTTCGGGTAAAGTGAATCCTCTAGGGGGACACCCTTTTTCCTGCCTGTGGGTTGCATCTCCCTACACTGCCAAAGTGGCTCAGGTCCTGGAGACCCCAGACCGAAAGCACAGTTTTAGAGAAAAACTCTGGAAAGAGAGGAGGTACCCATCAGTTCAGGAATCACTGAACAAATTGGGCAGCATCTGTCCCATGGAATAATATGGAGAAAAAAAACCCTAATGACCGGTTGTTTGGGGGGGGGGGATTTCCAATTTCCATGAGGTCGGATGTATGCATTTCCATGAGCAAGATGTGAGAGACCGAATACCATGAAATTCTCATTTTGTAAATGAACAGGAGCCTCGAAATTTAAGGGTGTCTGTGTACCTACTTGTTTATAAATGGAGAAAATGTGGAAGGAAACATTAGACTGCTAAGGTGGGTTCTCAGGGAGGGTGAACTTGGGGAGGAGACAGAGGAGGAGGAAGTAGAGAGGGGGAGGGTTAAGCAAAAAGGGAACTGAAAGGAAGACTGTGCTCAGGACGGCCGGATATCTCATCTATGACTTTATCGGAGATTTTATGTTTACGTATAACGAAATTAAAGAAAGAAATAGTGGGAAAATAACAACCATTAAATTAGGAATTTAAGTGAAGGCTGTGAACGCTTTCATGGTTGTATTTTTTGGTTCTAATATCCCAGCCACTAGACAAAGTTGCAGGGAATTCTATGAAATTTAGTGGATTAGAGAGCGTTTGTACACAGGATGTCTTGAATTCCTGATGAGCTTTGCATTAGACCCCTTTAACTAGGTAACGTAATGTCAACAGTAAAATGTCGGCTTTCTCCATTTCTTCAATTTTATTTAACTGGAGAAGTATGTTAAATTATATACAGTTTTCTGCAAAGGCCCCGGGGCTGTACAATTATATAAATAGAAAGAGAGAGAGAGAGAGAGAGAGAGATGGGGGTGGAGGGAGAAAAAAAGGAGGAAGGGTCAGAAAACTGTATAGCATTTTATGGTGATTTTTCAGTGTTAAACTTTATATTATTTAAGTGAATTTTAACTTTATCTTGTTTACCACCATGCCCTCCCCAGGCTTTATTTTCTTCTTCAGGATTAGATCCTTTGTGGACCACAGAGCTCTTGCTGCCTTCCTCTTTCTACGAATTCCTCCATCTTCCTCACAGCTAGTACTCCCCATGCAGCACAGGGGCCAATCCTCCCTGCAGCCTGAGGGCTGAGCCTCCTCTCTCCCTGGGTCCCTCCTCTCTAGAAAGTGGGGAGTCAGGCTGGGCTGCAGTTTAACCCTCCCCTAGCTGGAAGCCCCTGCTCTGCTACCCTTCTAAGTCTTGCTTCCCTTTCCCGGGAGAGGGAAGTTGGAGGGTGAGACTCTGGGACCTGCTCAGATCCTGTGATTCCAGCAGTGCTGGCAGCCCTGGGGAGGGCAGGGAAATGGTAGGGGAGCTGGTGGGAAGCTCCTGCAGGGGAGGAGTACTGGGCGGGAAGAGAGGAGACCCAGGTTCCAGGTCTGGCTCTGCCCTGCGTGACCCAGGACAAGGTCACCCACCAGGGAGCCTCCTCCTCTGTGAAAGGAGGGCCTGGGCAGATCCCATCTAAGAGGATGAGATTCCTGAGTCCACCCAGACAGGACTCTCCTGCGGCTGCTTCAAGGCCGCTGCTCTCTCTCTTCATCCCTTCCTGTCCTATTCCTGTGGCCTGACAGTGATTGCCAGCTGGTGAGCCTGTTTAGGGCACCTTCAAAGAGAAGACCCCTGGCGGTCCCTGTGGTCACTTCCTCAGCCCTCCAAGGAGGGACGGCATCCTCCTCTTCATGCCTTGTCTTTGCGATACAGCCTGGCCCTCTGTTTTTTCTGTCAACTGCTCCTGAGAGGGGTCTCCAGACCACCTGGAAGGACGTCATCTCCTTCCCCCCAGTGTGTGGGACTCGGTCTGCAAACCCCACTCAGGAAAGCTCGCTGCACCTGTGCTGCTCAGAAGCAGCTGACTGAGAACCTCGGCCACAGCTTCTCAGTTTCCGCCTGTGGAGCAGAAATTATCAGCTTCTTTCTCTCTGTTTCCCTGTGCTGACCCACTGTTACCAACGCTGGGAGAAATAGACAAACATAATTGGGTCAGAATTACTGTGAAAATCCCTTAGGAAGGTGCCACCCTGGAGACTGAAATGCTGTCTGTCAGTTTGTCCATCTGAGCAGTTCGCCATTGGAACAGGATGTTCCACTGAGCCCCAGGTTAGGTAGAGCACTAATGGTTAGCGTCTGTTGCTGTGTCCAAAATCGCACACTTCAATGTGTGATGAACTCTGAATGCCATGATTGGCTGAGGTGTTAAAGAATGCTTCAATTACACTCATTAATTAATGAGGGAACCAGGAGGCTGTCACAGCCTGTTCCAAGGAAGAGTCTGAGACCGCACCCACATAGGCCATCAGGAAGCTGGAATGAATGTACAAGCAGACGCCCTGTGTTTACAGAATTTATGGCATTTGTGGCTACACAGAGAAAGGTCTGGAAAATTACAGGTCAATAACGGGGCTTATCTCTGGGACGAGGCATTCGTAGAACTTTTACTTGAATCAACTCCATAATCCATATAATTGTTTTTTATGAACACATAATGCTTTTAAGATTATAAAGAAACTCACTAAAGAAAGTGGAGAATGCCCACACCGAATGCAGTTGATAGTAGTAATTTGTTCGATCCAAGCTTAGGATAACATGTAGCCTGTCCTTCCTCCATCTTTACCACTCTCCCTGGCAGCACAGATGTCCTCAGGTACCTGGTAACATAGGAGCTGACAGTGGCCATGGAAGCCAGCTGCTGTCTACACAGCAATAAATTTCCTTTCAGTCTGAGGCCTTTGGTAAACAAGAAGGCCCTTGCTGGACTTTGACTCCCTACAGCCACCTATGGGATTGCACCCACGGGTGTCTGAGCCCAGCCCTGTATCCAGGTGGAGATTCCCTTAGAAGAGCAGGTAGGGGAGAGGAAAGGGCACCACCCTGGGACCTGGGAATATCTGGTTCTGATCCCAGGTAGGCTTGGTCAAGAATCATCATCATCATAATGAGTTGGAACACATTTATGGATGAATTATTGAACTCTGTGCTGAGATCTTTTATCTTCTTAAATCCCCACAATAATTCTGTGAGGTGAGCACTGTCATCGTTTCCATTTCACAGATGAGAAAGTGAAGGCTGAGAGGTTCAATAACAGCTCAAGTCCACACAGCCAGGAAATGGAGACCTGGCCTCAACTTTGGTCTTGCTGACTCTGAAGTCCAAGCTTTGGACCATCTGTAGCACTAGATCACCCAGTCTGACAGTTCAGGACATTTCAATAAAACATACTTTGAAGTGGGACTGAGAAGCTGTGAGGATGCTGTGGGTTTCATGTGGTTCAGCTACAAGGTGGTGGAGCCTCCACCACTTGTGACAGGCCCCCTCCCTCCCTCTCTCACAGGACATGTGGTGTAGGATACAAACTCCCATTTTCTAAGACCCTGAGGTATTGTAATTATTTGTTACCACAGCACAGCCCAGCCCATCCTGACTACTACACTGCCTGGAAGGAAGGGGAAGGGAGAGCAACCTTGCTATTGTATTAGTTATCCATTACTGTGTAACCTGTTACTTGAAAACCTGTGCCTTAAAACAATACCATGTACAGTCTCACAGCTTCTGTGGGTCAGGATCCAGGGGTGGTTTAGCTGGTTCTCTGGCTCAGGGTCTCTGAGACTGAAATCAAGTCCTTGGCGGGGGCTGCAGTCAGCTCAAGGCTCAGCTGGGAAGACTCTGCTTCCAAGCTCACTCGTGTGATTGCTGATAGGATGCAGTTCCTGTGGCTGTTGGACTGAGGCCTGAGTTCCTCCCTGGCTGTTGGCTGGAGTCTGCCCTCAGTTCCTCTCTGTGTGGGCCTCTCCACAGGGCAGCTGACAACATGGCAGCTGGCTTCATCAGACTGAGGGAGAGAGAGAGTGCGAGCAAGATGGGTCACAGTCTTGTATAACCTCACATCGCTAGGTGACATCCCATCACCTTTGCTGTATCCTGTTCCTTAGAAGTAAGTCACCAGGTTAGACCACACTCCAGGGGAGGTGGTTACCAAGGGTGTAAGCATGAGGAGGGAGGGGTCTTTGGACCCATTTTAGAAGCTGCCTCCTACAGATAAGCTCTTGGTATGTATCAGAAAATGTGCTGGTGCTTTTGATCCTTGAGCTCATTTAATTCACACTATCATTTTGAGCCAGGTACGGAACCTGCAGGTTAGCTCGTTTAAGTAACCTGTTCAAGGTTACACGC